>NC_090656.1:51914059-52157537 GCF_040937935.1 Hyperolius riggenbachi | reverse complement strand
AAGTGACAGTTTTCACTGATCACAGTTTTTAGATCACTAGGATAGTGACGGGGGGGTGATCTGGGGTGGGGGTGGCAAGTGGGGAATCAGAGGCAATCAGAAACAATCAAAGCCAATCACGAGAAAACAAAGCCAATCACGAGAAAACAAAGCCAATCACGAGAAAACAAAGCCAATCACGAGAAAACAAAGCCAATCACAAGGTAATCAAAGGCAATCACAGGGCACTCAAAGCCAATCACGGGACAATCAAATACAATGCCAGCACAATCAAGTACAATGCACTGGGAAGGTGATTGGGGGGGGGGGGGGGTCTGAGGGCGATCTGAGGGTGTGGGGGGTTGATTAGGTGCCTGCACGGGGGAAGACTGGGTCCTGATCTGATGGGTGGCAGACACGGGGTGACGATGGAAAATCAGTGAGGGATTACAGGGGGAATAGATGTAAACAATGCACTGGGGAGGGTATCAGGAGGGGGGGGGGTCTGAGGGCAATCTGAGGGTCTGGGGTGATCAGGTGCCCCCAAGGGACAGTTTAGGGTCTGCTCTGATGTGTGGTGGTGACAAGGGGTGATAGACAGGTGATCAGTGAGTAAGGCAGCTGTATACAAATGTATACAGTATACAGGGGGGTGGTCTGGGGGTGGGGGATCTGAGGGTAGGGAGGGGTGATCAGGGGACCCTAGGAGGCAGTTAGGGACCTAATCTAGGGGATAGCGTTGACAGTTAGTGACAGGGAGTTAATTAATGGGTTTTTAGGGGGGTGCTTGGGTGCAAATACTGGTGTGCTGGGGTGGTCAGGGGGTCTGGGTGTGCAAAAATGTGTGTGTGTGTCACAACTTACAAGGCTGCCGTCCTCTCTGATGGTCGCACGGCGAAGTGACCATCAGAGGAGGAGGCAGCCTGTATAATACACTTTGTTACATAAACAAAGTGTATTATACACTTTTGATTGGCCAGATCGGAGGTTTTGAAACCCGCCGGCGCTGCTAATTGGCCAGCGGGTTTTGCGTCAGGTGGGCGGAGTTTAGTGCCGGCGGCAAATGCGTCACGAATGACGCGATCGCCGGCCCCAGCTAGCAGAATGACCCGCCGCCCATCGGCGTATTGCGGTCGTTCTGCACACCACTTTGCCGCCGCCCATTGGCTGTGGGCGGTCGGCAAGTGGTTAATGTGCACATCTACCAAACCAGCATCCCTAAAGATACTATTTTTAATAGTTATATAGAGGTCCTTCTCAAAAAAATTAGCATATTGTGATAGTTCATTATTTTCTGTAATGTACTGCGCGATCGGCGCTGTCCGCTCCGGCCCACGTGGCGGTGATTGACAGCGCCGATCGCGCAGGTGCAGTACAGAGCGACCTCAAGGTCGCTCTGACGTCCTCACCGGGGACCGGGTCGGAGCTCCGGCAAACGGCTGAAGGCAGAGCTGCGGCGAGGGAGGTTCTGGGAGCTTGGGGTTGGAGGAAGCCCCCAGTAAATAACACTCAGTTTACTTTATATGCCCTGATAACTCCTTTAAGCTCATCCAGAGTGTTGGGTCTTGCATCTCAACTTTCTCTTCACAATATCCCACAGATTCTCTATGGGGTTCAGGCCAATTGAGCACAGTAATACCATGGTCAGTAAACCATTTACCAGTGGTTTTGGCACTGAGCAGGTGCCAGGTCGTGCCGAAAAATGAAAATCATCTCCATAAAGCTTTTTAACAGATGGAAGCATGAAGTGCTCCAAAATCTCCCGATAGCTAGCTGCATTGACCCTGCCCTTGATAAAACATAGTGGACCAACACCAGCAGCTGACATGGCACCCCAGACCATCACTGACTGTGGGTACTTGACACTGGACTTCAGGCATTTTGGCATTTCCCTCTCCCCAGTCTTCCTCCAGACTCTAGCACCTTGATTTCCAAATGACATGCAAAAGTTGCTTTCATCCGAAAAAAGTACTTTGGACCTCTGAGCAACAGTCCAGTGCTGCTTCTCTGTAGCCCAGGTCAGGCGCTTCTGCCGCTGTTTCTGGTTCAAAAGTGGCTTGACCTGGGGAATGTGTAACCTGTAGCCCATTTCCTGCACACGCCTGTACACGGTGGCTCTGGATGTTTCTACTCAGTTTCTACTCAGTCCACTGCTTCCGCAGGTCTCCAAGGTCTGGAATCGGTCCTTCTCCACAATCTTCCTCAGGTTCCGGTCACCTCTTCTCGTTGTGCAGCGTTTTCTGCCACACTTTTTCCTTCCCACTGAGGTGCCTTGATACAGCACTCTGGGTACAGCCTATTCGTTCAGGAATTTCTTTCTGTGTCTTACCCTCTTGCTTGAGGGTGTCAATGATGGCCTTCTGGACAGCAGTCAGGTCGGCAGTCTTACCCATGATTGCGGTTATGAGTAAAGGCTCATACACACATCAGACTATAGTCTTTGGAAACTGAAAGATCACAGACCAATCTTACCACCCTTCATGTAGTATGAGAGCCATACCTACCCAGTCTTTTCTATGGAGCTGAACTCCACTCAGAAAAAAATCTTTGCAAGATGCTGCACAGACACAAAAGATCAGTATCTGCAAAAGATCTGTTCCTGCCAAAAATCCATTCCTGCAAATTGCAATGATAGTCTATGAGATCTGCAGATCATCATACACACATGATTTAACTGACATTCATCTGCAGATCAAGTAATCATCCGCAGATCTGAAAATCCATCCTGGTGGATCTGATCTGCAAATGAATGTCAGTTAAATCATGTGTGTATGATGATCTGCAGATCTCATAGACTATCATTGCAATTTGCAGGAATGGATTTTTGGCAGGAACAGATCTTTTGCAGATACTGATCTTTTGTGTCTGTGCAGCATCTGTGTGTGCAGCATCTTGCCAAGATTTTTTCCTGAGTGGAGTTCAGCTCCATAGAAAAGACTGGGTAGAGTATGGCTCTCATACTACATGAAGGGTGGTAAGATTGGTCTGTGATCTTCCAGTTTCCAAAGCCTATAGTCTGATGTGTGTATGCACCTTAATGAACCAGGCTGGGAGTTTTTAAAAGCCTCAGGAATCCTTTGCAGGTGTTTAGAGTTAATTAGTTGATTCTGATGATTAGGTTAATAGCTCGTTTAGAGAACCTTTTCCATGATATGCTAATTTTTTGATATAGGAATTTTGAGTTTTCATGAGCTGTATGCCAAAATCATCTATATTAAAACAATAAAAAAGGCTTGAACTACTTCAGTTGTGTGTAATGAATCTAAAATATATGAAAGTCTAATGTTTATCAGTACATTACAGAAAATAATGAACTTTATCACAATATGCTAATTTTTTTTAGAAGGACCTTAATATCATAGCCCAGACAGATCCCAGCACCTTACCTGTCCATCTTAAGAACGGTATTTAAAACCTCGCCAAAGATCACATTCTGGGCTGTAAACAGAAATGGATCTTTGCGAAGAGGCGCTACCTCTCGTTCAGAGACTGAGGCCCTCAGCTACTGATCAGCCTCAAAGTCCTGCCCCCTCACATAGCTGTCCATGGCTAAACATCTCCAATTTCTACTTTACTTACCTACCGAAAAGCTACTATATCAGTCTTGAAAAAGGACCGCCACTCCAGTATGTGGCTCAGCCACAAGAGACCAATAAGAGGGACCATACCTCCAATTCATCTTGTAGGCAAGAGTAAGGGCCCGTTCTCACTTGAGCTGGAATCGCACGATTCCCGCTCAAGGCAACCTGCTAGCGGTTTTTAAAAAACGCTACAACATGTAACACTTGGCAGTGTTCTCACTGCCATGTTTGTGGTTAGCGTTAACCGCAAACGTGTTACATGCATCGGTTTGGGGGCGGTTCGCGATTAGCGATCACGATTAGCATACATAGCACCACTAATCGCGATCGTTCCAAAACCGCCGCAGTGTCCAGTGATTTTTTCACACAATCGTGGGAAAAATCAATCCCGCAAAACCGGTGTTTTGCGATTCTTAGATGTGAACGGGCCCTAAGGATTTTAAATCCAGGTGGATGAATCCTGCAGCAGAGTTCATGATGGACTGTAGAGGGGCCAAGCGGTTGGCAAGGAGGCTGCAGGGCAGAGAGTTGCAATAGTCGTGAGATAATCATGGCGTGCACCAGAAGTTGTCAAATTCCCAATATGGTAATAACAGATCACAATATAGTAATACCCAAAAAAAAAAAATATTTTTTTTTAAAAAATCCACAATACCATGATTGTAGACCAACCAGTGGTCGACCATTGATTAGATATATCAATAATACTTACCAATAGAATGTTGGAGCTTCCATCTATTTCTAACAATTCAGTACAGTCTTGCTTATCCGGCACTAACTGGGATCAGTCGATGCCAGATAAGCAAGGCAAAGGGGGAAATTGCCCCAGAGCTCCAGCGTCCATAGGGGTCCTCCCCCAAGTCCTCATCACACTTCTGAATAATGTGCCCAAGCCCCCCCCCCCCCCCCCCCCCTTCGCACTCATCTCTCCCCACTCAGCGTTATGTAGGCTACAATGCTTGAGAGAAAATGGAGTGTGTTCCAGTATGCCCAAGCCATGAAAAGTGGCCTATAGCATGTCAAATCAACCAGCTTAGTTGATCGATTGCACAAGAATCGCCTACTCTTCACATATCACTCGATCGATCGCATTGCATAGGATAGTGATTGTAGTGTGTGGACCACTAGTCAATCGACATACAATCAATGAACTGAATTTGATTGCTTAGTAAAGTTGCTCACATTGTTGATTGAATAAAAAAAATCACCAGATGTATGGCTACCTTAATACTAGGTACACACCACACAATTTTCTGGCAGATTTACTTGCCAGATCAATGATTTCCAATGAACAAGGTCCGCACGAAGTCTCCACAATCCAACGTTTATTCAGGACGTATCCAAATCAGATAAAAAAAGCACTTAGACTAAAGGTGGCCACACACGATACAATAAAATGATCCGATTTTACTCCCGAAAAAAATCGAAAGCTTTTTTTTCATTCGACTGAAAAATCTGATCGGATTTCCTGTTTTTTTCGATTTTTATCTATCCGGAATGCCAGCTATTTTTCTTCAATTTCTCTAAAGATTGTATGGTGTGTGTTAGATTGTCAATTTATTAATATACACACCCAAGCAATTTTCTCAGAGTTTCCAATCATTTTTATCATAATTGGGGAAAAAATGAACACAGGTGTGTGGTACATTGGTCAGATTTTTTAAATGTTACAATCAGTCAGAAAAATTGATTGCAATTCTTAAATTGAACAGATTTTTAAAAAATTGTATGGTGTGTGGCCACCTTTAGTGCTTTTTTTATCTGATTTGGATACGCCCTGAATAAACGTTGGATTGTGGAGACATCGTGCGGACCTTGTTCATTTGATCTTACGTTTGGGCTGGGCAGCCCTTTGTTCCAGCACTGTCTCCTTTCTGTGAGTGGAGCGGTATTTCCTCTGGTCTACATCAATGATTTCCAACATGTCCAATTTGAATTTCAATCGATTTTTTGAACGGTTTTCTGATCGATTTCCATAGAAGTGAACGAAAATCGATCAAAGAAAACGATCGAAATTCAGATCGGACATGTTTGAAATAATCGATGTGGCAGGTAAATCTACCAGAAGATTGTATGGTGTGTACCTAGCATTAGACTTCTGGTGAATTGAGTTCTGGATAACCGGGACTCTACTGTACTTGCTTTCACAATCTTCTGTACAGTGTTCTCATGCAAGTCATAGTTGTTCATCAGGCAGCTGTAGAATTACATATCAGAGACAGCATGCAGCATTCAGGAACTCTGATCAACCACTGCAATTACTTGGCATACAAACGGCAGTCACTACAGTCTGTTAGAATACTCAAATTCAGTGACATGTAATGAACAGCAGTAGATCAGTTATTGTCCGCTTAATTCACAAACACTCAGACACCAGTTCAAACACCATAAATGGTCTGCTCTAGGCCTTTCTGGCCACTGCCTGTGCAGCTCTCCCCACTGATCAGTGTGGGAACATGACACTGTTCAATACTTGAAGAAGAGACCTCCTCTGGTTCTTCTCCTGAGCACAGACAGGCTCAGAGCTCACAAAGCAGTGGTTTCAAGTTTCACCCCTCCTCTTCCCCATGTTCTCTGCTTAACCCCACCCCCACTGCCATTCTCTCCATCTGCAAGTTCAATTTTCAATCAGCAGCAGAATTACGTTCCTACCAAGCCTTATCAGGGAGCTTCAAGACCACTGTGTCCTGCTGCAGATAATAAACAGCTCACTGCTGAGAGAGCCATTTCACCCAAACTAGAACAGGCTGAACGTTTTGCTTTTTTATGCCATTTGTTGGGCTCATCTTATTTCTGATGTTTACAACAATTTATGTTCACATCATTAGGTCAGGTGGGAGAATCAGGACAGACAGTAATTGGGCTAGGGACCCACTGCTTTTTAGCAGCAATTTAAAGAGAACCCGAGGTGGGTTTGAAGAATATTATCTGCATACAGAGGCTGGATCTGCCTATACAGCCCAGCCTCTGTTGCTATCCCAAACCCCCCTAAGGTCCCCCTGCACTCTGCAATCCCTCATAAATCACAGCCGTGCTGCTGACAAACAGCTTGTCAGAGTTGGCTGTGTTTATCTCTATAGTGTCAGTCTACTGCTCTCCCCGCCTCCTGCAGAACTCCAGTCCCCGCCTGCATCCCTTCCCTCCCTGCTGATTGGAGGGAAGTGACGGGGGCAGGGACCGGAGCTATGCAGGAGGCGGGGGAGCAGCTGAGACTGACACTACGGATGTAAACACAGCCTCACAGCACGGCTGTGATTTATGAGGGATTGCAGAGTGCAGGGGGACCTTAGTGGGGTTTGGGATAGCAACAGAGGCTGGGCTGTATAGGCAGATCCAGCCTCTGTATGCAGATAACATTCTTTAAACACACCTCGGGTTCTCTTTAAGGCTCTTTTCCACTAGGAAACGATAAGATCACGTTTCTATTTTCCACTACCGCAACTGAGCTACTATAGGAAGTATAGATGCTCAATTCCACCGAAAACACAGCAGGACAGCGATTTTGCTCTGGAGAAAATTGTGCAAATAGATTGCACTAAAGGAAATTAAATCAGATTGCGAAATACAGCCAGCTGCAAAAGTATGCAAGAAGCATGACCTGGAAGCAACATCACCAAATGATGGGGGGGGGGGGAAGACTGCTGTCCAAGGCGCTGCCAACACTGGGGGAGCCGCCTACACCCCCCTCCCCACAAGAAGGTGATGTTGCGCCCAGGTCATGCATATTGGATACTATTGCAGCTGGTTGCAATTTGCTACAAGGTAGGGAATCTTTCCTTTGGGGGGGGGGGGGACGTGGGCAAGCCTGGGGGTGTGCTGTTTGTGGTTCTCTGCCCCCCTCCTCCCGCTGGGTGTAGCTGCTGTGCCAGAGTGGTGGCAGTGCTCAGGGTGCTATCAGCGCTGCCCCCCCCCCCCTTTCTTGGAGGCATGGGCGGCCCACAGGCCGCCTGTTGAGATGTAAAGAATTTTGCATGGGACAACTTCTGCGGGGCAAAGCACTGAGTTAGTTTAGACCCTGCACATTCTGGTAAGCAGATGCAATATGCAATTATTGTGCCATGTTAATTAGTCAATAGACATTTGGCAGCCAGTATATAAGTCAGGTGATACCTGGTTTACAATGTGAATATATATATATATATATATATATATATATATATATATATATTTTAAAAATGCATAGCAAGTTCCTTCTTTCTGCACACTGTATGCAAATTGCATGCAATGCTTTCCTTGGGAAATAAAATGCATGGGATTTGCATACCTTTTGAAAACTATGGTTCTTTTCCGTTAGCCGGGCGCAACCACTAGGTGGCGCTAAAACTCCGTTAGTCGGGTGACTGAGGTAAGTGATGTAGAATGTAATCTCCCTCGCAGAGTTACATTTTTCCCTACTATCCATGGCGGCCTGGAGGGGGGATAGTAATTAACGCCGCTGGGATTTTGCAGGCCGAGGGGGATTACTTTCTACATTACTTAGCGCCACCTAGTGGATGCGCCCGGCTAACAGAATAGTACCCAAATTATTTGATCATGTGTTTTTTTTTTTCAGTTGTTGAATGTAAATATTAACGCAACATGGGAATGCACAAAAAAAGTACACAAATGCGATTCATAAAATGCAAAGAAAACAAAAACCTCAAAAGCTCATGCTATTCCGCACAAACAACTGTACTCCCAGCCTAAGGTATTACCAAGCATCCTGATTAGGGATGGTTAAAAATTGCTGAATTCCAAATCCACCAAAATTCAACAAGAAATTCTGAACAAATTCCAAATTTAGCAGATTACCGAATTTGCACTGTGCAATCATTAAACAGTTATTGTAAATAATGACATAATTTGAGCATGCCCTCCTCTTTTTGTGTCCTGCCTGATCATGCACCTCCATTACTGTGCACCCATGCTATGCATCTGAGTGATCTCAACTTGCCTAATCTCCATGCTCCCCTCCAGTGACTGACTAAGCATTACCTTGTACTCATACTGTGCTGCATGATCTGTTCTTTCTGTAGTCCTGTATTGTCATATTGCTGTATCTCACCCTTATATATTGTCTATAACCTAAACTAATGTCCAGCGCTGCGTAATATGTTGGTGCTTTATAAATACAATAAATAATGCCCTGTAAATATTAACACGCTTACGACAATCAGAAATTGTTTTTGCAATTCATGCAAAGTTTGAACATACTAAGGGGGAATCTCTGCCAGTATACAGTGCATGCAAAACTAGTTTGTTTAGTTGCATACTTTCAGCATATCTTGTGTTGAACAAAAGAAATAGCTTACTGCAGAGTGTAGTTTGTAGATAAATCAGTCTTCAAAAGTCCATAGGCCTGGTATCCACCATACAGGCTTCAGAGTAGTCACAATACCTTCTCACAGCACATACCAGCTTGCCGTTCACCTGCTGCAAACTCTAAAAACCATTGTGCCTCCTCTTTAGGCAGACTCCCTGTATAGATCAAAGACAGGTGTGTACCAGGGTGGAAACTGGAATAAATGGGAAGGCCCATCCAAAGCCTTCCCTCCCATTCCAGAGTCCAGGCCCTATTGCTGGGTACACACTAAGATTTTCTGTGCAATTTTTGCAACCTGATCATTTTTTCCGCACGATTCTTCGCTCGATTCTCTTATTTTCATTCGTTTTTCTTTTTCCATTCACTGCTATGAGAAATCAAGCGCAGAAATGATTGTGAGCAATATCGGACATGATGGATTTTATCAATCGGATCCATCTATCGCACGGAAAATCGTACCGTGTGTATTAGGCATAAGGGCTCTTTCACATCAGCTCTGATTTTGGGCAATTTTGACACAACGGCCATTGGGCTCTATTCACAATCCATTTTCGGTAATTCCAGCAAAAAAAAAAAAATCGACATTCACTTATCGATTTTTTCTTTTTTATCACCTACTAGTTCTTGGTAATATATTTTGCTTCCCATTGAGTTAAAGGAGTTATCAGGCTAAATGAAGAAAGTAAGCGCTGCTTACCCCGGGGCTTCCTCCAGCCCCAAGCTCCCAGCATGTCCCTCACCGTAGCCCTGCGCACAGCTGTTCACCGCAGCTCCGTCCCGGTCCCCGGCGATGACGTCAGGGCGACCTCCAGGTCGGCCTGTACTGCGCATGTGTGAGTGGTGCAGTCTGCTCCGGTCCACGTGCATGGTTACCGCATGGTTACTATGTAATTATGCATGCTTCCCCAGTTTTTTTTACACATACAAAGAACATGCGGAAAATTTTAGTGAATGTGGAAAAAATGCGGAAATTATCACTGGCGCTACTATAGCGGTCAAAAATCTCTTACCGCATGTGTGATTGTAAATAGAGCCCATTGTGTGCATTTTCCAAAGTAAAATGAAAGTCCATAGACTTTCATATCACGTTTCACATCTAACATTGCGCAGCGGCGGTAGTTCTAATTCACCCGACAGGAAAACGCCAGCGCTGAACGAAATGAAGCACCCAGATGCGTTACAACGCAATGCTCTGGAAAACTTTGTCTAATGTGAAAGTTAACATGAAAGTCAAATAGACTTTCATGTTACCTTTCTAAGTGCATCCTAGGAGCGATCCGTCAAAACGCATGGATCAGCTCCCAGTGTGAAACAGCCCTGAGATGGCCAGCCTCCAAATGCAGAGTAATGCAGGAAGAACTTGCATATTTACCTAAACCATTCGCTGCATTGGGCTCTATTCACAAAACCATGTGCGGTAACCAGGGCCGGCTTTAGGGGGGGGGCGAGAGGGGGCAGAGCCCCCTCAAACAGACTCACTGCCCCCTCAAATCAGAGCCGCTCTCGCTATGCCGCTGGCTGCTTCCTGGTCCGCGGTGTGGAGCGCAGAGCGGTCATGTGATCAGTCACATGACCGCTTCTCCCTCGGACGGCTCTCCGAGACGAGTCTCTGGCTCTCTGCTGTGACGCAGGCAGTGGCGACCGTAAGAGCCACTCCGCATAGAGGAGGAGTCGATTCTCTCCAGGCCCGCCATCAGGGGGGGACATCCCCGGCCCTTCCCTGGCGGGTGTCGCCCGGCCGCCGCTCAACCCCCCCTGGCCGGTCGGGTCGCCGCTGATCTTGAGGTCTGACGCTGCTGGCAAGGTAGGGGAAGCAGCGGCGGCGGCTGGGGGGGGCCCTCCCTGTCACTCACTCACTAGCTAAAGGGGCTCCCTGTCACTCACTCACTAGCTAAAGGGGCTCCCTGTCACTCACTCACTAGCTAAAGGGCCTCCCTGTCACTCACTCACTAGCTAAAGGGGCTCCCTGTCACTCACTCACTAGCTAAAGGGGCTCCCTGTCACTCACTCACTAGCTAAAGGGGCTCCCTGTCACTCACTAGCTAAAGGGGCTCCCTGTCACTCACTCACTAGCTATAGGGGCTCCCTGTCACTCACTCACTAGCTAAAGGGGCTCCCTGTCACTCACTCACTCCCTAAAGGGCCTCCCTGTCACTCACTCACTAGCTAAAGGGGCTCCCTGTCACTCACTCACTCCCTAAAGGGCCTCCCTGTCACTCACTCACTAGCTAAAGGGGCTCCCTGTCACTCACTCACTAGCTAAAGGGGCTCCCTGTCACTCACTCACTAGCTAAAGGGGCTCCCTGTCACTCACTAGCTAAAGGGGCTCCCTGTCACTCACTCACTAGCTATAGGGGCTCCCTGTCACTCACTCACTAGCTAAAGGGGCTCCCTGTCACTCACTCACTCCCTAAAGGGCCTCCCTGTCACTCACTCACTAGCTAAAGGGGCTCCCTGTCACTCACTCACTCCCTAAAGGGCCTCCCTGTCACTCACTAGCTAAAGGGCCTCCCTGTCACTCACTAGCTAAAGGGGCTCCCTGTCACTCACTCACTAGCTAAAGGGGCTCCCTGTCACTCACTAGCTAAAGGGGCTCCCTGTCACTCACTCACTAGCTATAGGGGCTCCCTGTCACTCACTCACTAGCTAAAGGGGCTCCCTGTCACTCACTCACTCCCTAAAGGGCCTCCCTGTCACTCACTCACTAGCTAAAGGGGCTCCCTGTCACTCACTCACTCCCTAAAGGGCCTCCCTGTCACTCACTAGCTAAAGGGCCTCCCTGTCACTCACTAGCTAAAGGGCCTCCCTGTCACTCACTAGCTAAAGGGGCTTCCTGTCACTCACTCACTCCCTAAAGGGGCTCCCTGTCACTCACTCACTCCCTAAAGGGACTCCCTGTCACTCACTCACTACCTAAAGGGGCTCCCTGTCACTCACTCACTCACTACCTAAAAGGGCTCCATGTCACTCACTACCTAACCTGGGGGTCCCTGTCAGAATCCAGGTGAGAGGTGTCTACCATAATAAGGGGTCATTCTGCCTATTTATGTGAAATGCTGTCTATTTATGTGCCTCATGACTGCTGAATTTGTCTTGTTGGGGGCCTCATGATTTGTTGGAGGCCTCATGGTTTGTTGGGGGCCTCATGATTGCTGAATTTGTCTTGTTGGGGGCCTCATGATTGCTGAATTTGTCTTGTTGGGGGCCTCATGATTGCTGAATTTGTCTTGTTGGGGGCCTCATGGTTTGTTGGGGGCCTCATGATTGCTGAATTTGTCTTGTTGGGGGTCACATGATTGCTAACTGCGAGACTATGGGAAAAGCTGAATCATTACCATATGAGACAATAGCATTAAACCTACTTTTTTAGCTTTTTTAAACAGAAAATAAAACTGGGAGGTTCTAAAAAAATGATGGAGCACTTCCTCCTTCCGGCTTGAAGGAGGAAGTGCTCGATATCGAGGCTTGCAACGCGTCCATTCGGACACTTGCACCTCGTTGAAATGCTGGGCGGAGAGCGGCGTTCTGGGTAATTAACCCCACTGCATCTAGCCGCTCAGCTGTGGCAATTAGAGCTAACTTGAATCACGAGTATCCACCGTGGTTATTCGTGATTAATTTGTTAGCATTTGAAGAAAATTATTTCTGTGTTACACCTGAGAACATTTTTTTGATAATCTGCAGTGCGCAGAACTGTATTTGTGGTAGAAAAAAAACACGCAATATCAGCATATTAGCATTTGACGAAAAATATTTCTGTGTTACACCTGAGAACATTTTTTTCGATAATCTGCAGTGCGCAGAGCTGTATTTGTGCTAAAAAGAGCAGAGCTCAAACTTCCCTGGCAGACCTTTAAAGGACTTCCGAGGCCAAAAAGAAGAAAATGACACTATACCTTTTTATTATCAGAATCCATGGAGGACGTCCAGCGCGTCCTCCGCACCGAAAAGGGCTGCAATGACGGCGGAACGGTGCGGAGGACGCGCTGGACGTCCTCCGTGGATTCAGATATTAAAAAGGTATAGTGTCATTTTCTTGTTTTTGGCCTCGGAAGTCCTTTAACACCACTGTAAGGTCATGACATGTTTATTTGGCCCCACCCATGACCACGCCCACAGTCTGCTGCATGACCACGCCCATTTTTTGGCGCGCCGCGCTACGCGCGGCGCTGGGTTTTTTTATGCCCCCTGCACATTTCTGTCTGCCCCCTCATATGTGCCTGTCTAGAACCGGCCCTGGCGGTAACTCTTTTTTGGGTGAAAAATTACCTCCAGTGATAATTCACTAAAAATAGTGAAAATAGTGAGTATTCACTAAAAATGTACCAAGTGTGATAAATGTTTGATAAAAGTGCGATAAAACAGGTGATAAAACAGTCAGTAAGGGCCTGTTCAGACTATGCGCGTTCCTAGACGTTTTCAGGGAACACGTACGGGTACCAAAAACGCATAGGAACGGCTCCTAATGCTTTTGAATGGGCTAGTTCACATGTATGCGTATGAAACGCATACGTTTCTTATCCGCATTGCTGCACGCAGTTCTGTGCGTCACGCATAGAAACGGACGCAATGAAAGTCTATGGACGCGTATCAAAAACGCGTACTATTGCGTTTTTAGCGTCCGTTTTCCTCTGCAGTTCCCATAATTTCCCCCCCCCCCCTGGGTCACGTGTGTGTGCAAAACGCAATAGAATACGCATTAGAACGCAAGAAAAACGCATGCGTTTTTCAACTTGCGTTTCTTTGATTTTAAACGCATTCTTCATACGCAGATAGTCTGAACAGGCTCTCATATGTACGGAAATAAAGCTTTTTTGACCACTGTAGGGCAGCCCATATACTTGCCACCCATTACACAGAGACGACCCAGGAAAGCCTGTCACATTTACAATGGGACCTCAACTCTTGCACAGGACAGAAGGAAAACATATAGAAATGCACCCTGTATGTATATAATTTAGCCTGTCTAATTCCCCCTCATCTGTGATTAATCACAACTGTAATTTTAGCTCTCAGCTGTGTCAGCTGGCTACCTCAGCAGAGCAGCTAATGTGTAAACACAGGATGTTAACCCTATGTCTGCTTCCATGAAAGCAGGAAGTACATACACTGGAGATTTTTTGCTGGATTTGTATCAGCTGTAACAAAGAAATGTTTTTCTTTAACGGTAATTATGCTGTTGCTTATCTTTTAGAGCAGAGAGGAATTTCCTCCTCGGCATCTATTAAATCATCTAAAAGACTGTACGAGGTCTGAAAGTGCGCCTTGAGATTAGACACACTCGTCTTTTCTGCCTTCTATGTAAAATTGACATAAACTCGCGCAAACAAAGCTCAAAAGGCTCCATCCTGACGGCCAAAAGCAGGGAAGTGATAATTATCACCTACCATTTGTAGGTGATAGAAAAATCCTTAATTAACACCAACTTTTCAATTGAGAATCTCAAATTGGAGACACATTTTGAGGTAATTACCACACTTTTACCGCATGAGGGAGAAAAAAAATAGTGAATTTGAAAATGGAGATATTTTGGTCGGTGTTTAACACTACCTAATTTAACTCATGCAGTAACCCATTGAGAATAAAGCCCAATGTGGCGATTCTTTGGGTGGGGCCTAATCTCTCTATTGATTCATCCACCTGTGGCATGGGATACCCATGAAATTTGGAAATTTCTTTCAGTCTCTGGAAATCATTTCGGAATCATAGAGTTCCGTTGGGCTTGGTTACCAACACAATTGAGATTGACTATTCACTCTGCGACTCCTCAGTGACATCCAACTTTAACATTCTTTTCACCTCTGACGGCTGGTGCACACCAGAGCGGTTCTGGAGCGTTTTTTAAAATGCCTGCAGGGGGAAGACTGCTTGGCTAATGTAAGTGAATGGGATGGTGCACACCAGAGCGGCTCTTTTTTTCCACAAACGCAAACTCGGGGGCTGCAGCATTTTTTAGATTTCTGAGGCGTTTCTGTCTCAATGTTAAAGTATAGGAAAGTGGAAAACAGCTCTTAAACATTCTAGATCAGAGCGGTTTTCCAGGCATTTTTGTTACAGTAGCTGTTCAGTAACTGCTATACTGTAACAATATTTGTAATCTGCTACACAAAAACGCTACAGAAAAAGCTAGGCATGTTTAGAAAACGTCTCTAAACATGCCTAGAATCGCTCTGAAATCTGCTGCAAAAACCTCTAGCGTTTTGCATATCTGCTAGAGGTTTTTGGTGTGTACTGGGCCTAAGGCCACATACACACATCAGACCATAGTCTTTTGAAAATGAAAGATCACAAACCAATTTTACCCCCATCCATGTAGTATGAGAGCCATACCTACACAGTCTTTTCTATGGAGCTGAACTCTCAGAAAAAAATCTTTGCAAGATGCTGCACACAAAGATGCTGTACAGACACAAAAGTTCAGTATCTGCAAAAGATCTGTTCCTGCCACAGATCCGTTCCTGCAAATTGCATTCAGTCTATGAGATCTGCAGATCATCATACACACCTTGTTTAACTGACATTCATCTGCATATCTGACAATCATCTGCAGATCTGAAGATTCATCCTAGTGGATCTATTCTGCAGATGTATGTCAGTTAAACAAGGTGTGTATGATGATCTGCAGATATCATAGACTATGAATGCATTTTGCAGTAACGGATCTTTTGCAGGAACAGATCTTTTGCAGATACTGATCTGTTGCATGTGTACAGCATCTTTGTGTGCAGCATCTTGCAAAGATTTTATCTGATGGGGAGTTCAGCTCCATAGAATAGACTGTGTAGGTATGGCTCTCATACTACATGGAAGGGGGTAAAATTGGTCTGTGATCTTTCACTTTCAAAAGACTATGGTCTAATGTGTGTATGAGCCTTAACCACCCTGGCGTTCTGATTAAATCGCCAGGGTGGCTGCGGGAGGGTTTTTTTTTAAAAAAAAAAAACTATTTCATGCAGCCAACTGAAAGTTGGCTGCATGAAAGCCCACTAGAGGGCGCTCCGGAGGCGTTCTTCCGATCGCCTCCGGCGGCCAGAAGTAACACGGAAGGCCGCAATAAGCGGCCTTCCGTGTTTCGCTTACCTCGTCGCCATGGCGACGAGCGGAGTGACGTCATGGACGTCAGCCGACGTCCTGACGTCAGCCGCCTCCGATCCCGCCCTTAGCGCTGGCCGGAACTGTTTGTTCCGGCTACGCTGGGCTCGGGCGGCTGGGGGGACCCTCTTTCGCCGCTGTACGCGGCGGATCGCCGCGCTGCAGCGGCGATCAGGCAGCACACGCGGCTGGCAAAGTGCCGGCTGCGTGTGCTGCTTTTTATTTCATTAAAATCGGCCCAGCAGGGCCTGAGCGGCAGCCTCTGGCGGTGTTGGACGAGCTGAGCTCGTCCAGACCGCTCAGCAGGTTAAGACAGCCTTCCTGCGGGCCTCTGAGGTGCAGTAGGGTTGGACAAACACTTTTGCTTTGGGCTCAGTAATTATGTTATGCTCTGTCAAATTAATGAAACCCAGCAAATCTGAAAATATCCCCCGTTTTCTCTGAAATAACTTTTTACATGTTGAGTCTGAGATTTGGAAAGTGTGGGCGCTATTCTAATATTGTCAACAATAACTTTTGTTCCAACTCTCACACCAGCCATAGTCCCAGAACTGTACTTCTGCAGGGCTTTAACAGGTTAATGAGGTATATTTGATCTGGTTTTCATTTCCCAGGCTGATGAACTTTGTAGTTCCCTTCTCCCATTTTTCAATGATCTCAAATAGACCTTGCCACCTGGCCAGGACTCTCCACTTTTGGTATCAGTACAGCCACTCTGTCCCCTGACTGAAAATGCCTTATCTTGGCTGACTGATTGTATACTTAGCTCTAAAGGCGCGTACATACGCCATACTTCCGCAAACGATGGGTCTGCCAGACCCTCCCGCTGGGCGGATGTTCTGCTGACAGTAGCACATGTGTACACGCTGTTGGCAGACTGATAAGGCCTTATCAGTCTGCCGACCATGCGTACACCTGTGCTACTGTCGGCAAACTGTCCGCCCAGTGGGAGGGTCTGGTGGACCCGTTGTTTGAGGAAGTATGGCGTGTGTACACGCCTTTAGCCTCTTGGGCATTCTAAAGGTGTTCCTTAGCCAGGGGCATTACTTGTGTAATGCATTCTTGCAATTAGGAGACATGTTCTATAAGGCCTCTTTCACAGTGCGACGCTAAAGTTGCAGGTTAGAAAATTTAATAACGCAGACTAACGCACCGCAATACAAAGTCTGTGCGACATTCACAATGCACACGTTGAGTTGTGTGTAACATGTAGCAATATTTAACTGTGTGTTTAGCAATACATTTGCTGCGTTGTGTGTTGCACATGCTCGGTAAGGTTTTTTCTTTTAAAAAATTTAACGCATGTGCCGTTTTCGTTCCATCACTGTGCGATGAAAACGGCGCACCAAACGCATATCCTTCTCAGTTTAGGAACCTCTGGTCAACCATGAAGAAGGAGTGGCCACCTTCTCTAAAGAGACTAACCAAGAAACCATAACTTTCCAAAGGAAGGGAAGTCTAAGGGCCCGTTCAGACTACAAAGTGCGGACCGCAACGCATGCGGACCGCAACGCGTACGTACGCACGCCATCCGCGTTCGTATGCGTTGCGTGGCTGATCCCATCACTGAAAAGTGAATGGGACAGCCGTGCGTTTTTGTAAAATCTGCGTGCAGCATGCGTTCCCGGACCGCACAGGTCCGGAACGCATGCTGTGTGAACATCAGACATTGCACTCTATGCAATGTCTGATGTCCTGCGTGTCGGCCCCCCCGCACGCGTTTCCAAAACGCATATGGAAACGCGTGCAGTGTGAACGGGCCCTAACTTGAATTGTGCAAATTTCAGGCCAATATGGCCCCGTTTCCACTATCGCGAATCCGCATGCGTCTTGCGTATGCGGATTCGCATAGACAATATAAGTGAATGGGCCTGTTTCCACTTATGCGTCTGCGGGAGCGTTTTATTGTGCAGAGAAAATCTGCACGGAACACCCTGCAGAATTCGCCTGCATGTGGAATGCAGGCGAATCGCACACAATGTATTTAATAGGGAAATCGCATGCGTTTTCCCCATGCGTTTTTTGCCGCGAATTCGCATGCGAATTCGCATAGGTACCAATGTAAATTCACACAGGCAGTGACATGGTTAAAATCGCATATACCATCACCTATGCGAATTCGCATGCGAATTCGGGGCAAAAAACGCATGCGGAATCGCATCTGCATGCGATTTCGTCAGCGGTGGAATCCAGGCGATTCCGCACCGCAATAGTGGAAACGAGCCCTATCACTCCTAAACTGTGACGTCAAAATTTATGCAAAAATCTTGGCAAGTAGACTGAGTGGGGTAGCTGATAGAATTCTGGGCAAACAACAGGCAGGTTTTGTCAAAAATAAACAAATCCAGGATAATATTTATGCAGCAATACATTTGATACACATATGCAGAAAAAAGGGGAGTAGAAGCAATAATGATTGCTGTAGACGCAGAAAAAGCAGACTCTCTAGGGACTTTGTATTCTCAATTCTCGAAAGGTTTGGCTTTGGCCTCAACTTTATTAATAAAATTAAAAGATTGTATATGAATCAAAGTGCCGGAGTCAATGTTAATGGACACATATCTAACATTTTTTACATCAAAAATGGTGTAAGCTGTTATTCAATTAATTCAGTTTGATAACCAGGTAAAAGGCGTTAAAACAAAATGAAGATGAGACTAAAGTGCTTGCCTATGCTGATGATCTGTTACTAATCCTGACTGACCCGATTAATTCTATTGCTCGGTGTGAGGAGCTTTTTAATACATTCTCACTGTATTCCAACTTTAGGGCTCGTTCCCACTATCGCGAATCTGCATGCGTCCAACGCATGCAGATCCGCACATGTAATGCAAGTGGATGGGCCTGTTTCCACTGTAGCGTTGTTGAGGTGCGTTTTTTTCAGCGGTAAAAAAACGCACAAAAGAGCCAACGATTTCGCCTGCGTCGGGAATCCGTGCGAATCGCCGCTAATGTATTTAATAGTAAAAACGCATGCGTTTGTTACATGCGTTTTTACCCGCGATTTCGCGTGCGATTTCGCACCTTTTTCAATTTTATTTTGCCCTGGCAGTGTCATGGTTAATTTCGCATGGCACCCTGCCATGCGAAATCGCAGGTAAAAACGCATGCGGAAACGCATCCGCATGCGTTTTTACAAGCGTCGGAATGCGGCCGAAATCGCGTCGCAACAGTGGGAACGAGCCCTTAAGCTTAATCAAGAGAAAACTACAATTTTGAATCTAGGTTGTTCAGTTGCTACTGTACAAAATATTAAACAACATTTTTTTTTAAATGGAACGAGTGTGTAATTATCTCAGAATCTCTCACACTAAAGACCCCAAGGATCTGTTTAGGGCTAATTTCTCAAATTATAAAAGACTATGGGTATCATTCATAAAGAGGCTGTCGGTAGTGCGGGAAAACACCGTTCTTCTCCGCAACCGGTAATTAAGACTTCTGGGTGGTCATTCATAAAGAAGTTGCCTGTTGCGGTAGAAGTGCGGAGGTTTTCTGGAGGAAGCTGGCGGTAGCGTTGCGGAAGACATGCGGAAACATAAAAGCTGCACGATTCCCTCCGTGCGCTCCTCTGCCTGATGCTGCTTGGGAGGTCCGTCCCATTCATTTATATGTAATCCGCCCGCCTATCGCTACTGTCGAGCAAGCGGTATTTTCCTTCCAGATATCGCTTGCTCTAATGTTTATGAATGGATGTGTTTGTTACTTTTTCTACATTAATCTAGAAAAACTCCGCACAAGGCGGAAATGTATCGCTCTACACGGGAATGTAATTTTTTCATGCGGAAAGAGCCTTTATGAATGCTGACTTTGCCGAGTGGTCGGTAAAGTCAGCTGTTTTTAGCATTTCCGCATGCGGAAATGCTTTATGAATGATACCCTATAAGGGAAAACTTCAGTCATGGGATCGCCCTTGTTTTAACATCATTGGAAGGATCAGTATTATAAAAATGGTTGTACTACCCAAGCTCATCTTTTTATTGTGGAGTCTGCCGGTGACTATCCCAAGTTCATGGTTCCAAATCTGGCATAACATTTTTCAAAACTTTATATGGAGTAGGTCCAGACGTAGATTAAGCTACAAACTAATCTGTAGGGGGAAAGAGAGCCTAGCCACGCCAAACATCCAGAATTACTACAGAAGTACACACTTGGCCAGAGTTTTGGACTGGAGGATAGAATCCTCTCCCAACAAAACAGGCAAAGTGTGGATGGTACTGGAAAAGGAGGAAGGTAAACTTGATTTATTTTTTTCATGGATACAGAGTAATATTTATAGTATAGTATATTCCGGGGGCGTGACCGGAAGTCAGGATGTGAGGACGCTTTCCCAGAGAGCTCCCGTGCAGGACACCTAAAATCCTGATAATACCGACCTAAATACCCCTTTACCTGGGAAAGCGATACAGATTCGTGTCCTACTTGCCTCCCTGAGCATTTTGACACCAAGATGTCCCGGATACGCAACACTGAGGCCGCATCCAAGCTTCAAAAGTTCAAGCATGGCCAGGAAGAAGACGACTCCTCAGACGAGGAACCGCCCACGCCCTCTCTTCGGCAAATAATGGAGGCCATTACCAACTGCCAAGCTACCCTCACTACAATAAATACCAAACTAGAGGAGGTTAGGACCGATGTGTCACTTCTACGACAAGATATGCACACTCTCCGCTCCCGGGTTACCGATATGGAAGACCGTATGGGGAAAATAGAGGACGAGGTGAAGCCTATTCCCCTCCACTATCCGCACTATGAAGCAAGATGTCAAGACGGTCTGTAGCAGGCAAGAGGTTTTTCAAAAACCGCAACAGTCGCTCGAACATACGCATAGTTGGGCTTCCAGAGAAGGCAGAGGGAATGGTGCCCGAAGATTTCACTGAAAAGCTTTTAATTGATACCTTTGGGCGGGACTGCTTTTCCACGGTATTCGTTGTGGAGCGCGCCCACCGCATTTCCCCGAGAGTACCGGCTCCTGGCCTACCTCCTCGAACCTTTATTTTTAAAGTACTGAACTATCGTGACCGGGACGCCATACTGAAAGTGGCAAGAGAGAAGGGAGACATCGCATACCAAAACACCAGGATCTCCTTTTACCCGGATTACTCGGCGGAGGTGCAGAAGCAGCGTGCGCAGTTTGCCTCCGTGAAGCGTTCCCTGAAAGAGGCCTCCATTCCGTACTCCATGCTATTCCCCGCCAAGCTGCGTATAGTAGTAGATGGGAAAACGCACTTCTTCGAACAGCCTAAATACGCCTCTAAATGGCTTGAAGCACAACCTAAAGCCTCAAGATCTCCATCCAGAAGCGACGACTGATATTTCCCCTTTACTTGAACACTAACCGTAAGTGCATTTGAGCTCAAAGTTTTGAAGGCCCTATACGTCCGATAATATAACTGCGTGGTACTATTACGCATCCCCGCTAGAGTCGTGGGGCTCCCCTTTCTCCCCACCTATGGAAATAATATGTCTATTACCCCCATGTGCTTTAGTAGCCCGGACATTAATCTCTCACTACATTCATTGCCATGTTTGAAAATGGGCCTTTGTCTGTGATGCATCGTTTACTGCTTTTTGTCACCACAAAGCAATGTGAGGTTCCTATGGATCCGCATCTCACTACTCAAATGTACAAGGACAGAACATTCTACTATCAGGACCTGCAAGCATGTTTTAATGCGCGTGTCATAATTCTCTTTGCATGGACAAGGCAATTTATTCAGTGTCTATATACCTGCACCAACCCAATAACTGGCAGGACTATACATACATTTTATACTGGCTACAATGGCGATTGCATCTGTACGCCAATAGTGGGTATGGGGGGTGAGAGGAGGCAGTGACCTTAAAAGCTTTTTAAGTACCACAGATGTCAATGGGTAACCTAATTAGAACACTTATATGCCTAAATATTGTGTCAAGAAAACGTGCACGGGGCTTTGCTCTCCGAATAGGTGATAGATGTATGAATAATGCATAAATAGTGCTACTATCATAAAAATGCATTGTATTCCCCCTATGCTGTCTACCCCTTGTCTCTCCTCCATGTCACCTATCCATATGTCTATACCGCAGAGGATTTGACTCCTCTTGCCGTCACTGGACCCCTTTAATCCTCCTTCCCAGTGTGTCATAAATGCTCATAGGCAAACTCTGTGCACTCCAAATTTAAGGCTGTACCACACTACTGGTAGTGAATACAGTATATTATGTGTCCTGCACCGGTAGATTTGTGCCTCTGCACTCTCTATACTAAATTATATTCTTTGCAGATGCTAAAGCAAAGAGATGTGGCTGCCACACATCGACCGGTTCCCCAGCAGGTGTATGTAGGTGCACCTTTGCACCTGTTTCTAACAGTATTTCTGTTTGGTTTGGGTTTAAGCTCAGTCAAGTTTTTAGGTCTGAGCAGGGTGGGGATACTCTGGGCTATACTGTATTGGAATGCAATAACACAAGGCAAGAAACATGATTATTTACAGGCAAGCAACGTATATCAGCCAAAGTGGCCTCTATGGGATCTGTCACTACTAACGCCTCTATTAAAAGATAATGCAAACATTTAACGTGATCAACTGGAATGGACTTAATGAAAAATCAAAAGAAATGTAGTGCTACAATATTTAAAGGGATATAAACCTGATATCATAACTCTTACAGAAACCCACCTTACAGGAAGTAAATTACTATCTCTATGTAGGGGGTGGATTGGCTGGTCTTATCATGCTCCATATTCACAATATTCTCATGGGGTGTCCATTCTTATTGGAAGGCATGTACTCTTCAGGGCACTGGAAGTGGTGACGGACCCCATGGGTCGCTATATTTTTATGCACTGTATAAAAGCAAGTGAGCCTATTCTACTTCTGGCAATATATGTACCTCCACCGTATAGTTCACAAGTACTGAAAGAAGGTCTTAAATTCATGCTCAAACACTCAGGAGCCTCTGCAATTTGGATGGGAGATTTTAATAATGTCTGTAACACTGCCCTTGATAGGTCTCCCCCACAGGTCAATAAACAGACGCCTTTCTCCCACTTAATAAAATAAATTGATCTAACAGAAGTCTGGAGGATCAAATATCCACAAAGCCCTGGCTACACTTGTGAGTCCAGCAAGTATAACTCCTTTTCCCGTCTTGATATGTTCCTGCTTACTAGGTATCTCCTCCCTTTAGTAGCCAGTGTTTCCATTTTGCCACGATTAGTGTTGGATCACTCACCAATATGCCTCAAGCTACAATGGGGTGTCACCCCTCCATTTAAATTATGGAAATTTAATCCCATCTGGCTTGATTTAATACCCAGTGACAATCCACTCTCAAAGCAACTCAGGGTTCTTTTTTTTATTCACAGAGATGATGAGAACCGAGCCCTAGTATGGGACACCTTCAAAGCGTTTTTGAGAGGTGCTCTGATACAGGTGGTGGCTAAATGCAAAGGAGATACCAGAACTAGACTAGAAACCTTAGCTGCTCAGGCTATCCAGGCAGAAACTTTATATCATAACAACAACTCCTCCTCCAATAAACAAGCTTGGAAAGCTGCCCAAAATGCCCATAAAGAATTAGTTGAAGAACTAGCTCTAAGTAAAATCTTCTTTAATAAACAAATGGTATATGAACAAGGTGAAAAGGCAGGCACACTCCTAGCTAAAATGGCCAAAACTTACTCTTCCCCGCCAGTCATTTCTCAAATTACTTCTAGCCAAGGTACTTTAGTCAGTACCCCTCAAGAAGTAAACTTTACGTTTGCAAATTACTACCAGCACCTATACACAAGCCGCACTATAGCATCACAATCCGACTCTGAAATATACCTGGCTGAAATCAACCTCCCTAGACTATCTGAAGCCCAACGCACCCAACTAGACCTACCCATTACCTTAGACGAAATTGAAATGGCCATTGCTAGTTTTCCCAAGAAAAAGGCCCCCGGGCTGGATGGTATCCCCTTAGACGTGTACAAAAATACTCTGACATAATAGCCCAACCTCTACTGGAGGTCTTCACTGAAGCATATGGGAAGCAATGCCTTCCCACCTCCATGAATGAAGCTCTACTAGTTGTTTTACCTAAGCCTGGCAAGGACCTGCTCTAATGAGACTCCTATAGACCGATTTCGCTTCTGCCTACAGATGTTAAGATCCTAGCAAAAGTTCTGGCTACAAGGCTAAATGAGGTAATTCTAACACTTGTACATGAAGACCAAACTGGTTTCATGCCAGGAAAGAACACAGCAATAAATATCCGGCGGTTATTCACTAACATACAGGCCAATCACATCAATAAAGGGACACAAGTTATTGCCTCACTTGACATGGCTAAAGACTTTGATATGGTTAAATGGCCGTTTCTGTTAGCGGTCCTTGCCAGGTTTGGTATTGGGGACTCTTTCCAGAGATGGGTTCGCATCTTGTACTCTAACCCCTCAGCTAGGGTTAGTACTAGTGGCTAGATCTCTCAGTCCTTCCCTTTGGGGAGGGGCACGAGGCAGGGATGCACTTTGTCTCCCCTACTCTACGCCTTGGTGGCAGAGCCCCTGGCGTGTCGTATCAGGGCCTCACCTGATATTATCGGCTTTAAGACTGCATCCACTGAGGACAAAATCAGTATGTATGCGGACGACACTATCCTATTCTTAGCTGATGGAGGCCCATCCCTGTCTCGTGCCCTTGAAATCATAGAAGAATCGAGTTACTATTCTGGGCTACAAGTCAATGTCTCTAAATCTGTACTGCTTCCATTAGATCCTTGGACTCCTCCCAACCCAAATATACCCACGCCTCTTCAAATAGTCAGTTCTTTTAAATACCTTGGGGTACAAATATATATAGACCCTGTGCAGTACTTAAAGCAGGAAGTATACAATTTGCTCCCCCTAGTACACTCTAGATGTAACACCTGGGCAAAGCTCCTCTTAGCTGTGATGGGCAGAAATAGTTTAATCAAAATGGTCCTACTCCCCAATATACTATATATACTCCATCACTTCCCTTTATACGTCCCTAATACATTTTTTAAGAAATTTAAATCAACACTCTTGAGTTTTATTTGGGGTAAGGGCAGGGCTAAGCTTAAAAGCTCAATTTTACAGAATCCAATGAATCTTGGCGGCATTGCACTTCCAGTATTTTCAAAATACTACTTTGCATCACAGCTACAACATATATCGGCTTGGTTTACTGTCCCCTCATCCACTAGTGTGGAGCCCCTTGGATACCCTTCGGACCCTGTCTTAGACAGCCCCGCAATGGACACTTTGAAGTGCTATATACCTAGAGACAAAAAACATAACACAATTCTGATTCAGGCCGCTCGGGTTTGGAAAGCCATCACCAAGTTATATAGTAACAAAGGTATAGGAAAACCTACTCCCTTATGGAAAAACCCCAACCTCCCAGAATTTAATACCGTCCCTGACCCCACTTTTTGGATATCCAAGGGGATAGTATTTCTTGAAAATATTACGTCCAATGGTCAGATAATTCCATTTAACTCCCTAGTATCTACATATCATGTCCCTCTCAGCCAAGAGTTTCGGTACTGGCAATTAAAGCATGCCTTCTGCAAGCAATTCCCTAAGACACCCATTAAAATGTATGGTTCACATATCATTGATATGCTTAAAAACGGCCCAGTCAGACACATGATAGGAGAGTTATACAAAACACTGCTAGACTATGGTGCTGAGGAACTTACCACTGAGTCTCGGAATAGGTGGGTTGCATGCGGTCTGGACATCTAGGATGAGGATTGGGATGATGCTTTATTTCTCCCCAAGAAGGTGTCCCCATGCATTCGTGAGCGAATCACTCAGACTTATATTCTCCACCAGGCTTATTTAACCCCTAGACAAATATGTAAGTACAACCCACAATACTCGAATACTTGCCCCAAGTGCCAAGAAATATCTCCTTTTTACCACCTCATCTGGAGTTGTCCAGCTGTATCCTCCTTCTGGTCCCAAGTCATTAAATTCCTGCATGATAAGATGGGCTGTCCCGTAAGCTATGACCCTCTACTATGTCTCCTTGAAGTTATACAAGATGAATCGATAGATAACACACTTAAACCATTTCTGACAGAAGTGCTATTTTCTGTTAGACAAGAGGTGGCGTGTAGATGGCTTGCGCCCACGCCACCCTCATATGATAATTGGATCAACTGTATTAGCACTGCTTTACCATACAAAAAGCTTGTATATATTCATAGGGGAGCACGAAAGAAATTTCACTTGATATGGGACAGATGGGAAAACCATTAACCTCTAGAGTGGGGGAAAATTTTATGTACACTTTTCTTCAACCGTACTAGTACATACACTCCACAGTTCATTTCTAATTATGTTAAGATAATACTATATGCACACCTAGCTTATCTATGTATTAGGTTCATCTATGAAAATCTCGGCTGCCAATATATATGGATATACATTGTCGTTGCTATAATGCCTGTATGCCTGAATCCTGTATTTCGAGATTACCTTGTATGTGAAGAATTCTTTCAATAAACCTTTATTTTTGGTTTAAAAAAAAAAAAAAAAAAAGTATATTCCACTACCTATCCGCTGAATAGGCCAACACTAAAAACCTTCTACTGGTTTGTTCTAAAATGGCAAAAAGAAACAGGCCCCTCGCCTCTGACCACCTTGAGGGACAATCCAGACTTGGTTTATAAAGAACAAAATAAGTAGTGAAACTCGTATTATTAACCTCAAGGCAAACCCCACTCTGAGAATACCTAAAGTATTAAATACCGTATATACTCGTGTATAAGCCGAGTTTTTGGGCCCCAAAAAGTGGCCCAAAGAGGGGGTTTCGGCTTATACACGGGTCACCTCCAAAGGGCACCCTCCCCTAGTGCACCACCACAGTGCATGCTGTGCGGGCTGAGAGCGACCATCCCGCCCCCCGAGTGGAGCGGCATGTGTGAAAAGTTGTTACTGAACGCAACCGGATTGTCCCGACAGCAACATGTAGTCAGGTGAGGCATCGCTGCATTGCTCTCACCTGTTGGCTGCTGCACGGACTTCCCCTGTATAGGATGCTCCGGTGGTGTTTAACTTCCTTTTCAGCCCCGTCGCCCCGATCTCCCCGCTGTCCATTACCGGGTCTCGGTAAACTGCGCAGCTCTAACATCCTCTTCTCTCTGTTGCAGTTATGATGCCCTCTAGTGGCATCACTGTACTGCGACAGACAGAGGAGGATGCTGGAGCTGCGCAGTTTACCGAGACCCGGTAATGGACAGCGGGGAGATCGGCGCGAGGGGGCTGAGGAGGAAGTTAAACACCACCGGAGAAACCTATACAGGGGAAGTCCGAGCAGCAGTCAACAGGTGAGAGTAATGCAGCGATGCCTCACCTGACTACATGTTGCTGTTGGGACAATCCGGGTGCGTTCACTAACAACTTTTCACACATGCCGCTCCACTCGGGGGGGGGGGGGGGGGGGGGCGGGATGGTCGCTCTCAGTCAGCCCGCACAGCATGCCAGTGACAGTGGGACAGGAGAAGTCCGTGCAGCAGCTAATGCAGCGATGCCTCACCTGACTACATGTTGCTGTCGGGAGCGTTCAGTAACAACTTTACACACATGCCGCTCCACTCGGGGGGCGGGATGGCCGCTCTCAGCCTGCACAGTGTGCATGATTTAACTATGATAACCCTCCGCTTGGGGGGGACAGGATGGCAGTATAATGTCAGAAAAGGCTACCTAATCATGTTTAGCTACCAGTAGCTAAATTTGACAGTGTAAAGAGTCATAATAAGCTTTCATTGCAAGAGTAATCCCTAACTTTCTGCCTCTTGTAAACAACGTGTTTGGTGACAATGGCCTTGATTCATAAAGCATTCCCGCATGCGGAAATGCTGAAAACATGTCACTTTGCCGACCACATAGCAAAATCTGTATTCATAAAGGCTTTTTCCACATGAAAAGCCGACATTCGCGAGCAGAGTGATAAATCACCGCCTTGTGCAGTGATTATCTTAACAAAAGTAACAAATGTCAATTCATAAAGATTAGAGGAAGCAGTATGCAGACGGGGATTACCGCTACCTCTGATGTGGCGAGAAGCATGCGGAATACATTGCAGTGAATGGGACAGACCTCCCAAGCAGCAGCAGAGAGAACACCGCACGGAGGGACTCGGCCAGCTTCTCCTGTTTCCGCATGCCTACCGACAGCCTAACGCTAGCCTACAGTGGAATATCTCCGCACTACTATCACAACTAGCAACATTTTTATGAATGACCACCCAGAAGGCTGAAATACCGACAGCGGTGTTTCCCCGCTCGAATTTACCTTACCGACAGCACTTTTATAAATCGAGGCCAATGTGTGTGCATTGCCCTGCAGCTATGTCCCCAGTCTTCTGAAGCACTCTCCCTTGGGCAGACTGTGGATTGCACTTGACTGAAGACTGATTGCCTGTGCTGACTGGAGACCGGTCAGCTGTGTCCCCAGTGCTTTGTAGCTGTGTCCTGCATGGCACCCCCTGTGCTTTGCCTGTGTGCTGCTACTAATGTATAAATGGGCAGTGTGGAGTGCAGTCAGAATGAAAATTGCATTTTACCCTGTGTCCCGTAGCCAACAGTAGCTGCCCCATCTCCTATCCCCGGCTTATACCCGAGTCAATCATTTTTCCCGTTTTAAAGGTAAAAAGTTGGGGGGGGTCGGCTTATACACAAGTATATACGGTAATTATGGGCAGAAAGATGCTTGGGGCCTAATCCAAGCCCGAAGTTTCCTTAATAAAGTGCATTCGAAATCTACTAAAACTAGGAAAGACCTGAATATTCTGGAAAAACACATCCTTCTTAATAAAAAAAAAAAAATGGACAAAACATTATCTAAACTAAATAGACTTATTGGCCCAGGAGAGAACGATAATTCTACTCCAACCTACTGTACAAAATGGGAAAGAGCCCTCAGTCCTACTCTCAGTTGCAAATGGCCTAAGATCTGGCATAGTAATTGGACTATACAGGATGCAGGATTGCAACTTATCCAGTACAAGACCACTGCTAAATGGTATATTACCCCGGCACATATCCAGAGATTCTCCAGCCACAGAGAGACATGTTGGAGGTGCGGGCAGGAGGACGGGATAGAGCTACCGTACACGTGGTGGACATGCTCCATAGTTAAAGTCTTTTGGGATGGAATAATCCATTTTAGTAGAGAATTACTGGAAGATACTTTTGATCTCTCTGCAGAAGGAGCTATTTTTGGCTTTACTGACACAGGTGGGAGTAAAGGTAGTACTTTAATTAAAGAAGTAGGTACCAAGGTTGCAAAAAAAAAATAATAGTAGACAAGTGGAAAGAACCAATCCCCCAAGCTTGGATAAATGGGTCTGCAGAATGGACCAGCTGTGTGGTGGCAGTACTCTTGTAGTTCAAGATACGGAGAAACAGGAAATGGACTGTGTTGGATGTGAATGGGTAGTAATTACAAAGAGGTATTTAAAAAAAACCCAAATATATACACTTTTTGGGGATAAAGGTATGTAGGGCATGATGCGGGTAGGTAATCCGCGGAAGAGAATGGTAACAGGATATTGGGTTTCGGTGTGATTTGTGAGTCTGAGGGGAAGAATGTGGATTAAGAGTTGAAAGGATGAGGGCTGAATGTGCATACAGTATGTGCGGAAGCTAGATTTTTAGCTTGAATCCCTGCCCATCGCCCTAAGGTAGGCGAGTTGGGACAATTGAAACAGTGCAGCCATTTTGGAGAAGGGAGGATTGGGCATGGGAAGGGTGATTATAAGATCCAGTAAACGTACATAGAAATTCATAAGCGCTACAAGAAAAATGACATAAATATTACACAAACAATGACGATGGCATTACCCAACGATGGCATACAGCCACTTAAGGCTGATAGGCCTCTAGCTGACAAGCTTTCCTCATTTGGTGTGCATCTGAGGTGGGAGAAAAAAAAAAAAGTTTAGGAACCTGCATGCGGAAATGCACTTGCAGTAAATTTCCGACTGAAATAAGACCATTTTAACATTCACAAAATTTTGCGCAAGATTATTTACCGCATGCGTAAAATTGTACGCACTGTTTACCCACATGCGTAAAAAGTTTGGTAAAAGTCGTTAATTGTCGCAAAAAAAAATCAAATTTCACAAACATAAAGGCGCATTATTTCTGAGTTAACTACCGATTTTATATCACCTACAAGTACTTGGTGATATATTTTGCTTCCCATTTACTTAAATAGGGACTGGAGCCTTGAGTGCTTTTTTTCCCGTATGGTTTCCACATGGTTACTATGTAATTACGCATGTTTCCGCATTTTTTTACGCATTGTTCCTGCATGCGGAAAATTTTAGCGAATGTGGAAAAAAATGCGGAAATTATCACCGGCAGTAAGTAATATAGCGGTCAAAAATCTCTTACCGCAGGTGTAAGTGTGAATAGAGCCCAATAAGGGAAAAAATAATCCCAATCTTTCCCATCCCACTATTTTAACCACATTTTTCCAGTTTTGTTAAAGAGACACTGAAGCGAAAAAGAAATTATGATATGATTTGTGTGTTGAGAACAGCTAAGAAATAAAGCATTAGGAGCAGAGACATAAGTCTAATATTGTTTCCAGTAAAGGAAGAGTTAAGAAACTCCAGTTATCTATGCAAAACAGCCATTGAGCTCCACGACTTTCAAAGTCGCAGAGAGTTCCTGTCTTGTTATCTCAACTGTCAGTCATTGTATTTTCTTTTTCTCAGCAGAGGACAGGTCAAAAGTTCGCTAGCCTGCTCTGTAAAATCATTTAGCATGCTGAGTAGTGAGTAAACTGCAAATATTAGATGCAATGTTATAAAAACAACTATATAACTGAAATAAAAATGATATTTTCTTTACTACTAATGTTCTAGTAATTATCCGTACTACACATACAATTCATATCATCATAATTTTTTTCCGCTTTAGTGTCTACCTAACTATTTTTCTGGGGATGGTAGACAGAGGTTTGCAACTGCTTCATCTGAAACAATTAACACAAGCCTGCCATAACTGTAGATATAAATGGAGTTCCCAGGTCTTCAAGGATATCCTTGGGAAAATGTATCCAGGTGAGCATATTGAATAGCTTTTGGGATTTGGATGAGGGACTCCTCAAGGAAATTGCCTCTGGGTAACAAGCAGCATAATCAAGTATTACTACGATATACTGGTGCCCTCAGGAGACTGTACCAATGGCCCCACTATATCCATGGCAAAAGTTCATAATTAACCTTTATTACGGACAAGGGCACTAAAGGCCTATAACATTTCCAAAACCCATGTGCCGCGGCTGCCTCTGGTATATGTCTCGGCTCGCTCTGTCTCCCTCGTCCTCCGCTCTGTCTGTAGTTAGGTCAAGACTACAGGAAAATGGCTACCAATGTCCACAAAAGCGGACATCGGCAGCCATTTTTTTGTAGCCCTGCTCTATGAGCGGAAGGCTGGCGGGGGGAGAATAGAGCAGTGAAGTGGGAGACAGAGCGGGGCGCTGGAGAGTGATGTCAGTGCTAGAATGCATGGAGCTGGTGAGTGAGCCGCCACAAGCACATGCTACTGGGGGCACCTATAGCTGGCTAACCTATACTGGGGGCACCTATACCTGACTACCTACCTATACTGAGTCTGAGGGAATGTTCTGGAGAGGGCGCACCGCGGCTATAACTGGCAGTGCAAATTGTCTGGTGCTGTGCGATCCTCGGGGGAGACCGAACTGTCCCACTGGTTGTTTTTTATTAGTATTCCTGAAATGTTCTAGGCTTCATTTGTAAGTGTATTCAGAATAATGCACTCTTTTCATCCATTTTGTGGTTATTATTAGTATTTTTCTATTATACATATGTGATGTGTCACGGAGGATCTGAGTGTTTGGTGTGATGTGTTACGACTTCAAAAAGGTTGAGTACCACTGGCCTATACAAATGTGACACTGCCATGGTTAACTGGCAGGTGGGGCAGGAAAGACAATATTTCCATACCTGTGCTTTCAACCATGGACAGTAAAGTCCATAATTACACTTACCGGTAATGTGATTTCCATAGAATCCTACGTGACAGGGCTTGGAGAGATTGCTCCTCCCACTCACCTCTCTGGACGGGTTTGTAGTCCTGGAAATCACATTGCCAGTAAGTGTAATTATGGATTTCCATTGGTCCTACATGACAGGGCCTAGAAAGATTACCAGATTATTACCTTCTTAGGGTGGAACCACAGTGGAAAATACCTTCTTTTCAAAAGACGTCTTGGCTCGACCAGACATAGAAACGATATTGCTTAATGAAGGTATTAAAAGAGGACCCTGTGGCTGCTTTACATATTTGAGAAACTGAAGCAGAGTCTTTATCTGCCCAAGAAGAGGATACTGCTCTTGTGGAATGAGTTTCATATTTTCTGGCGGTAACAAATTTGATCTAGTGTAAGTTAAAAGAATTGTTTGTGTTACCCAATTACACAATGTAGGTTTAGAGGCCTTGAATAGAGATGGCCTGAACGGTTCGCTGGCGAACTTCCGGTGGTTCGCGATCGCGGAGAACTGCAAACTTTTACGGAAGTTCGGTTCGCCCCCATAATGCACCATTAGGGTCAACTTTGACCCTTTACATCACAGTCAGCAGGCACATTGTAGCCAATCAGGCTACACTCACTCCTGGAGCCACTCCCCCCCCCCCCCCCGCATAAAAGGCAGGCACCGCCGGCCATTATACTCACTTGTGTGCCTGCAGTAAATAGAGAAGGGACAGCTGCTGCAGACTCTCTCATAGGGAAAGATTAGTTAGGCTCTTGTAGGCTTGTTAGTTTGCTCCTTGCTGATTCTTATTGCTAAAATAGCACCCCACAACAGCTCTTTTGAGAGCTAATCTTGTTCTTGTGATCTATTTTTTTCTGTGTCCCCCACTGACACTTGTGTTGCATAGACAGCCTTGATAATTCATACTGTTTGTGTGTTACTGCCAGGCCCAGCAGATTCAGTGACTACCTGTGTGTGTGACAGGTGCACATTGTAATATCCATCACTGCATATACCTACCTACCTGTTTGTTCACAGTGCACCCACCTACCGACGTGAGTGCACGCAGTGTCACTGTGCCTGTCCGGTACCTGTCTGTGTGTGACAGGTGCACATTGCAATACCCAGTACTGCATATACCTACCTACCTGTTGTTCACAGTGCACCCACCTACCTACATGAGTTGAGCGCACGCAGTGTCACTGTGCCTGTCCGTTACCTGTCTGTGTGTGACAGGTGCACATTGTAATACCCATTACTGCATATACCTACCTACCTGTTGTTCACAGTGCACCCACCTACCTACGTGAGCACACGCATTGTCACTGTGCCTGTCCGCTACCTGTCTGTGTGTGTGACAGGTGCACATTGTAATACCCATTACTGCATATACCTACCTACCTGTTGTTCACAGTGCACCCACCTACCTACGTGAGTTGAGCGCATGCAGTGTCACTGTGCCTGTCCGCTACCTGTCTGTGTGTGACAGGTGCACATTGTAATACCCATTACTGCATATACCTACCTACCTGTTGTTCACAGTGCACACACCTACCTACGTGAGTTGAGTGCACGCAGTGTCACTGTGCCTGTCCGCTACCTGTCTGTGTGTGACAGGTGCACATTGTAATATCCAGTACTGCATATACCTACCTACTTGTTGTTCACAGTGCACCCACCTACCTACGTGAGCACACGCATTGTCACTGTGCCTGTCCGCTACCTGTCTGTGTGTGTGACAGGTGCACATTGTAATACCCATTACTGCATATACCTACCTACCTGTTGTTCACAGTGCACCCACCTACCTACGTGAGTTGAGCGCACGCAGTGTCACTGTGCCTGTCCGCTACCTGTCTGTGTGTGACAGGTGCACATTGTAATACCCATCACTGCATATACCTACCTACCTGTTGTTCACAGATTCTCGTTAAAGGATTTAAAGTTGATTCATTTCACATATACAGCAGGGCCTCGAAAGTCCTCCTGTATTGTTATTTTTGGTCACTACCTTGGGACGTGCATTCCATGCCTGCTGCCTTCCTTGGATGTGTGGTGGTGGTAGCCGTTTCTTAGGCTCCCACTCCGGACCGGAAGCGAACCAGGATTCCCCGGCCATTACCTGTGGTCACTCGCAATGACAGACTTGCCCTCCATAAAAGATTCTTGTTGCAGGTACTGAACAGCAAGCAGAACAAGTATTTAAAAAAAAAATAGATGTAAGCTTTAACAATGGTAGAGAAAGAACCATTGAAAGTTGATAAGGCAGTGAGACATTACCTGACATCACTGAGTGAGGAAGAGCAATCTCGCCATGGTGCGCACCAGTCCAGCACGGCCGTCACTACGCAAACAGCTGTTTGCGGTGCGTTACACAGTGAGTTTGGTGTGTCAGTGTGAAGCAGTACTCTAATTACACTCCCTGATTGATGTATACACATGCAAGATGTTTTAAAGCACTTTAGGCCTGCAATTTAGCATTAAATGTGATTTCTGCCCTTAAAACGCCGCTTTCCGTCAAATCCAGATTTTTCCCCGGGACTTTTGGCGTGTATCCCACCCCGCCATGCCCCCCTCCAGGTGTTAGACCCCTTGAAACATCCTTTCCATCACTTTTGTGGCCAGCATAATTTTTTCTAGTTTTCAAAGTTCACCTCCTCATTGAAGTCTATTGCAGTTCGCGAAAGTTCACGCGAACCGAACTTTCGCAGGAGGTTCGCGAACCGAAAATCGGAGGTTCGGGCCATCTCTAGCCTTGAAACCTTTCTTACCCCTTGAAATTGCAATAATAAATCTTTTCTCCCATTACTAGTTCTGTCTAAATAAACCAGAATACCGTACATCTTCTGACATCTAGAGAAGAGAACTTATCTTCTCCAGCATGCTCGGGATTAAAATGAAAAGAAGGCAAAATAATTTCTTGCTCGAAATGAAAGGCAGAAACCACCTTTGGAGAAAAGTCTGCAGGAAGCTTGAATATCACTTTCTCCTCAGTAATAAACATGTAAGGAGGAGAGATACCTAATGCCTGTATCTCACCAACCCCCCTGGCAGAAGCAATAGCCATCAGAAAATAATTTGTAAAAGACAAATACTTCAATGGAATGTCCATTATAGATTCAAACGGATTTAAACGTATTTAGAACTAAATTTAAGCCTCAAGGAGCCACTGGCCTAGCTTTGATGGCTGACTTATGCTGGATGGCTCTCAAAAACCTTCTAATAAGACAAGGCCCTCTATCAATATACCCTGGGCCCGATCCATTGCAATCTTTTGGACCGATGAATCTATCAGTTTAAGAGAAGGAACAGACAACATTTTTTTGCAAACACCACATGATCTTGGTTTAAGTTTAGAAGCCTGATTAGATTGCTTTGGATCCTAAAACAAAAGTACAGAAAACCAAGTTTTAAAATCAAGGTGTTGCACAAAACATGAGAAAAACAATGCAGCATCAGCATAGCCACATACTACCTGATCCACTGTTGTACTGGGAATAGGGATCCTGTCCTGAGGAGATTCTGAAGCACCCTCCATGTAAGGAAAAAAAGGACACTGCTGGAGAGACGGTAGGCAATTTATAGTCTCCCAGCTCCACGTTCCCCCGGCATCCTCCTAGTGTGCCAGGCCCACTTCCACATTCCACATACCGGAAGTGATGTCACCCCCATCCGCCGCTCTGAGCACCAAACCGCCCGCATGTGTTAGCCCTGCACAATGCCCCCAGCGAGGGGCTATGCCAGAATCACACGCGGCCAACCCAAAAAAAGTTGCAAATGCACCACCAGTGAATTTCCAGAAACGGAGGAAATAAGCCAACTTTTGGTAGAAATGATATCATTCCTCACCTCATGGCCGCCAAAATGCCCACCATACTAGACCAATCCAGAGTCCGATGGCAGCAAAAAAATGGGTCCCCGCAGAGCCACATCTCCAGTACCAGTACAAGCAGACTACAACACCTGGTGGGTGTACCGCACCGGGATCCACCAATACAGCTTCCCCCGGCCAGGTTTGTTATAGCCCACCACTCACCTATACTAAGATAGTGCTGGTGCAGCTCCTGCTACATTTGTCCCTGGAAGAACACTAAGGCTTGCATTTAGGAGAAAGCAATATAACTTTTACTGCGCTTCCTGCCCCTTTCAGGTGGGAGAAGCAATCTGTCCAGGCCCTGTCATGTAGGACCAATGGAAATTGGTCAGTTATGTGGGTCTCTATTTTCTCAGCCCCGATACTTTATTTTATGCCAAGGATATCAAACCGGTCCTTCGAAGGCTGAGGTCCTCTCACATTTTTGACACAGCTCAAATTCATTGATGGGTCTGAATCAGGAAAGGTGTGGCCATCAGGTAGAACAAATTCCTCTTTCTCAGTCTATCCTAAACAGTGGCATGAAACTGGCCGTCCAGGCCTGGAGTTTAACACCTGTGTTTTATGCCAAGTGTAGTACTATCTGCCTAAAACTATGTGGCACCAGCAACCGCTCAATTATGTCTTCATGGACCTTTGTGACCTGATACAACAAATCACCATTGACCACAAAATGCAAAAACCTATCTTCAGCACCAGGTTCCAGAGGCACTCCATTATCCACAGATAACTGTTCTCTGACATTTGTGTGGCAATAAATAGTCCTTTGGACACATTCCGGTCAGGATTAGAGGAGGTCCCCTCATCATCCTCTCCTAGCATTAACCTGTAATGGGTCATTATCCCTTCTACCCATGGGTCAGCTCAGGGTCCATACGTGGAGGGTAAACAAAAATGTCATATGTTGTACTTCAGGCACAATTTCATGGGCATTTTTACCTGGGTGCTGCACACAGACCTCTCCCGATTGAGGTTACACAGACCTCTCCCGATTGAGGTGCAGGGACAACATCGCCTCCCACAATATTAAACAGTTCCCCATTTACTTATTTCCACAATCAGTGACAGGCATAACGTGGGTGAGGCTTTTTGTCCCCATGAGAGGTTTTACTACCATCGTGACCTCTCCAACCACTACAGCTTGCACCAGTTACCATGTTTCCTGTGTCCAACAGAGCTTTAGCAGGGACCTGATTCACGTAAATGGTACAATCATAACTTTCCTGTAAACCCACAGTGCACACCTTCTGGGCATAGAAGGATACTCTCCTTAGTTCTCCACACTGCATGGGTTCCTCCTGTAAGGGTCACTGAGCCCTAGTGTGAGTCCAAGAGCACAGCCAGCATTGTATAGTCGCTCCATTTCTATGTGCAGTGGTACTCCGTAAGGTGTTGTCTGTAATGCTGGGGATACACGGTACGTTTCTGTACCGTGTATCGAGCAGCTGATAATATTCAGCTGGTCCGATCACGCTGCTCGATCCCCGCCGGGGGACAATGGCAGGGATTCGAGCAGCTGATGAGCGACGGCGGGGACGAGCGGTAATCGATCCGCGCGCATGCACCGATCAGCGGGGACGTGGCGGGGGTCGATCACGACCCGTGTATTCCCAGCATAAGACATTGTTGAAGCCTTTTATACTGGTTCTGTACAGTGCACTTTTTTTATACTTGATGGTGAGCTTACCCCCGAAGTGAAAGCTGGATCTGATTAAGTCACTGGGGAGAGCAGATCCCCTATAACAGTATATTTCTCCAACACTGGTCTTTGGTTTTATGGTCTCCATGACTGACCTACTGCTGTAGTTCATAGTTGAGGGAGCAATCAAGTGAGGGTAGGGCTCAGTCCATCAATCAAAACGGAATTTAAAGAAGAACTGTAACCAAGAATTGAGCTCCAGCCCAATCAGTAGCTGATACTCCCTTTCGAGGCAGGGCTGAAAAGCGCACTACCTGACTTTGAAACGTGCTATAGCAGCAATGCTATAAGCCGCACCCCGCATACAGGTAATTCTTGGATCCGGTGATTGCTGGACCCCAAATTACTTCTCCCTCCAAATTGCTATGACCAGGGGCGGCGCCAGGGGGGTGCTTGGGGGTGCTCGAGCACCCCCTAGAATTGTCCAAGCACCCCCAAAGCACCCCCTGGAGTGAACTGACTTCAGGCGTCTAAAAGACGCCAAGTCAGTTCACACCGGCAGCACGGAGCAGCAGGCAGGGCTACGGTAAGATGGCCGCCCGGAGCCCTGTTCTGCAGACTTCGGGCGGCCATTTTCCCGTAGCCTTGCTCTCTGCATGCAGGCAGGAAGTCTCGTGGTGACGTCGGGAAGGAAGAGGATCGTGGGCGCGCGGGCGCTGCGCGCCACAATGAGGTCGGGACTCGGGACAGGAGGTCGGGAAAGAAGGTCTTCTGGCTGTAGGTGAGTAAATGGGTTTTTCTTTTCTTTTTCAGGTGATGCGGATTGTGCATATTGGGGTCATATCTGCTACGGATTGTGCATATTGGGGTCATATCTGCTACGGATTGTGCATATTGGGGTCATATCTGCTACGGATTGTGCATATTGGGGCGATATCTGCTACCGATTGTGCATATTGGGGTCATTTCTGCTACCGATTGTGCATATTGGGGTCATTTCTGCTACCGATTGTGCATATTGGGGTCATTTCTGCTACCGATTGTGCATATTGGGGTCATATCTGCTACCGATTGTGCATATTGGGGTCATATCTGCTACCGATTGTGCATATTGGGGTCATATCTGCTACCGATTGTGCATATTGGGGTCATATCTGCTACCGATTGTGCATATTGGGGTCATATCTGCTACCGATTGTGCATATTGGGGTCATATCTGCTACCGATTGTGCATATTGGGGTCATTTCTGCTACGGATTGTGCATATTGGGGTCATTTCTGCTACGGATTGTGCATATTGGGGTCATATCTGCTACCGATTGTGCATATTGGGGCCATATCTGCTACCGATTGTGCATATTGGGGCCATATCTGCTACCGATTCTGCATATTGGGACCATATCTGCTACCGATTGTGCATATTGGGACCATATCTGCTACCGATTCTGCATATTGGGACCATATCTGCTACCGATTGTGCATATTGGGACCATATCTGCTACCGATTGTGCATATTGGGGCCATATCTGATACCGATTGTGCATATTGGGGCCATATCTGCTACCGATTGTGCATATTGGGGTCATATCTGCTACCGATTGTGCATATTGGGGTCATATCTGCTACCGATTGTGCATATTGGGGCTATATCTGATAACGATTGTGCATATTGGGGCTATATCTGATAACGATTGTGCATATTGGGGCCATATCTGATAACGATTGTGCATATTGGGGCCATATCTGCTACCGATTGTGCATATTGGGGTCATATCTGCTACCGATTGTGCATATTGGGGCTATATCTGATAACGATTGTGCATATTGGGGCTATATCTGCTACCGATTGTGCATATTGGGGCCATATCTGATAACGATTGTGCATATTGGGGCCATATCTGCTACCGATTGTGCATATTGGGGCCATATCTGATACCGATTGTGCATATTGGGGCCATATCTGCTACCGATTGTGCATATTGGGGTCATATCTGCTACCGATTGTGCATATTGGGGTCATATCTGCTACCGATTGTGCATATTGGGGCTATATCTGATAACGATTGTGCATATTGGGGCTATATCTGATAACGATTGTGCATATTGGGGCCATATCTGCTACCGATTGTGCATATTGGGGTCATATCTGCTACCGATTGTGCATATTGGGGTCATATCTGCTACCGATTGTGCATATTGGGGCTATATCTGATAACGATTGTGCATATTGGGGCTATATCTGCTACCGATTGTGCATATTGGGGCCATATCTGATAACGATTGTGCATATTGGGGCCATATCTGATAACGATTGTGCATATTGGGGCCATATCTGATAACGATTGTGCATATTGGGGCCATATCTGATAACGATTGTGCATATTGGGGCCATATCTGATAACGATTGTGCATATTGGGGCCATATCTGATAACGATTGTGCATATTGGGGCCATATCTGATAACGATTGTGCATATTGGGGCCATATCTGATAACGATTGTGCATATTGGGGCCATATCTGATAACGATTGTGCATATTGGGGCCATATCTGATAACGATTGTGCATATTGGGGCCATATCTGATAACGATTGTGCATATTGGGGCCATATCTGATAACGATTGTGCATATTGGGGCCATATCTGATAACGATTGTGCATATTGGGGCCATATCTGATAACGATTGTGCATATTGGGGCCATATCTGATAACGATTGTGCATATTGGGGCCATATCTGATAACGATTGTGCATATTGGGGCCATATCTGATAACGATTGTGCATATTGGGGCCATATCTGATAACGATTGTGCATATTGGGGCCATATCTGATAACGATTGTGCATATTGGGGCCATATCTGATAACGATTGTGCATATTGGGGCCATATCTGATAACGATTGTGCATATTGGGGTCATTGGACGTGTTTTTTGTTAAAATCTGCTCACATTACGTGTATTTTCTTGAGAAAACCTGCACAATTATGTGAATTTTCTGGGAAAAGGGTCACCAAAACTTGGGCCCTCTGTCTTTGCGTTGCACTTTTAAAGGGAACCCGAGGTGAGAATAATATTGAGGCTGCCATATTTATCTCCCTTTAAGCAATACCAGTTGCCTGGCTGCGGTGCTGGTCCTCTGCCTCTTATTCTTTCAACCATAGACCCTGAACAAGCATGCAGCAGGTCAGGGGTTTCTGACAATATTGTCAGAACTGACAAGATTAGCTGCATGGCTTGTTTCTGGTGTAATTCAGTTCACTACTACAGCCAAATAGATCAGCAGGGCTGCCAGGCAACTAGTATTGTTTAAAAGGAAATAAATATGGCAGCCACCATATCACTCTCACCCTGGGTTCACGTTAAATTACAGTTAGCCCCGCCCTCACCCGGTCATGACCACGCCCATTTTTTCGCCGCGGCGCGCTTAGCGCGCCGCAGGTTGTAGCCACACCCATTTTTGGCGCGGCGCGCTTCGCGCGCCGCAGGTCGTCAGCTCCCCCGGAAATTGGTCCAGCACCTGCATAGCACCCCCTAAAAAAAATTCCTGGAGCCGCCACTGGCTATGACTCAGAAGGGAATTAGTAATTAGTGCTGCCTGCAATTTCAGCTGCAGCAGGGTGAGCCATCATTCTGAACCAAAAACAATGGGTGGCAAATGTACACCCCCCTTTCCCATGAGAAATCTTTATCTTTTCCTGAATAGTTAATGACTGATATTGTGATGAAAGCCCTCCCACAGCGTGATGTCAGCACCTAGGTCCTGGCAGTTCCCTGTCTGAGCCTTGTTACATTGGGGGAAATAACAGCCGTTCTCCTGCGCGCGTTATATGCCCTGCGGCGTGTCGTCGTGATGTAGCGGTGTGACGCAATCAGCGGCGGTAGTAATGAATTCAACCCGACGGGAATACGCCGACTCCCGACGAGTAAAAGCTCCCGCGTGCGTTGAATCGCAAAGCGTCCAAATGCACCGTCGGGTGTGAAAGGTAAAATGAAAGCCTATGAACTTTCAATTTACCTTGATTAACGCAAAGTTCTGCGGTTTAACGCAAAGTCGAAAAACGGGCTCTGGTGTGAAAGAGCCCCAACGCACACACACAAACGCATGACATAGAACGCGACCTTTAGGCCCTGTTTACACTGCACGCGTTTCCGTCCGGATTTCAACAACGCGTGCAGGAGGCAGACACGCACAACATCAAAAAGTGCATAGACTGCACTGACTGATATTCACACTGCATGCGTTCCAGACCAGTGCGGTCTGCAAACGCATGCTGCACGCATTTTTTAACAACACGCGGCTGGCAGCCATGCAACGCATAGAAACGCACATCGTACGCGTTGTGTTCCGATTGCACGACCATCCGTGTTTGATGATGTGAACTTAATGTTATGTGTGCACCTACCCAAATACTTTTCTGCAGGCTTGCAGAACAAGATGCTAAGCTGCTGGGGGTTCAGCTAAACAAGCCCTACCTATGCTGCCCACATGGCATATCTAGGCTCCCCCACACGCTACTCAAGCAATCTCCATCCACCTGCTCTGCAGAGACCCGTCCTGCCCAGTGTATATCTACAGAGTGCTGTAACCTTGCTATGGGGACAGCTAGACGCACTACGCTGCCATACAGGTTCATACATTTACTTCGCCATTATATTTTTCCTTTCATGTAAATGATTTGCGCCTCACACATGCTTGAACTGTTGTCCTCCTTGATAAGAACCGCCTCTGGAGCTCAGTGTCTCCCAACGACTGCAGCTACGTCAACCACCTCTGCTTTCAAAATTGGCGCTCGAACTCACTGACTTCCTCCAAGCCAACCGCGCGGCTTCGCTGAGCCACAACGTGGCGCCGAACTACACTTCCCGGCATCCTCTTGTCCCCGCCCCACCCACGCATGCGCCTTTTCTGCCTCTCCCGCCATTTTGTGAAACACAGAGTCTTGGAGCGATTAAACGGTGAGCTGGATGTCGCTAGACGGTTCTGTGGGGTAGTCGCTTGTGAGCCGCGTGTTCTGAATCGCTGGAATCTGTGCAGAAAGCAGAAAAAAACAGAGAAAAACTCGTCCTGGGGAGGTAAGACGAGGGGGAAAGGTAATTTGCAGGAGCTTTCTCCGGCCTCTAGGTGTCACGATGGGGCTCCGGTTTGGGCGGCTGATGGGGGTGTTTGTCTCCCTCTATCGTTATTGTAATTTGGCAGAAATGTCTGGAGCTGTGGTGTGGCGGTTCTCTGCCACTGGGCGCTGCGGCTCCGCATCAGCTGGCTGGAGAATGGAGCGGCTGCGGGCGGGAGGGACTGCAGCAGCCGCTCGCTCTAGGCCTGGCCTCCATTTTCTCTACACTGGCATTATGTGGCTGTACAGCGAGCTGGCCGAGGACTCCCCGCGCCACTTCCACGCGCCGCAGCTGCTGCAGCTTGCTGGCCGGGGCCCCCATCCTGGGCTTAGCTGGACGGGCCCGATGAGCGCTATGCGGTGCGCACCTCTCCTTCCCGCTCTTTTCTGGCCATTATTGCGGCTAACCTATAGATCAGCCTTATTCAACCCTGGAGGAACCCGGCAAACACTTGTTTTTGGATCTCAAGGAACCACTAATCAATTTATGGATTTCAAGGAACCCCTGATTTTTATTTTATTTTTTTGCAGGTGGCATGGTCTTTAAAAGCTGATATAGCGGTTATGTCACTACCACCTATTACAGTGCCCTTCATTATAATGGCTCCTGATTCTAGTGGTTTTTTTGTGTTCATTATTATTCTGACCCCTTATTTAGTGCTTCTTTTTACAGTACCCTCCTTATAGTGCTCTCTATCATTCTTCCCCCAAACTCCCCATGATGGGGATAAATGCCAGGGAACCCCTGCAGAATAGCCTGCCATAGATTATATAGGAGAGTGGGGGCAGCCAGTTGCAAGCTCCGGCTAGCACCTGTTGTATTGTTTTGCTTTTTATTGTATATGTGTATACTATAAAATATGTATCATTTTCTATTTATTTGTTAATTCCTGTGATGTGCATATATGTTATTGTAGGCATATATGTGATTTAACTTGATTGTATTTTTCTTATGGGTAAATGTATTTATAATTTTGTGTGTATTTTTGGTGTCGCTCATGATCTGTTTGGGCATATTTGTGATGAATTAGCCAGCGCTGTGGTGGTTTTTTGTTTTACTTTTGTTGTTAGGCCTCTTTTACATGGTTGGAGTTGAGTTTTAGGCTCTGTTCTATCCACAGGTTGGTGGTTAGGAGAGGGTTGGGGTGGTCAGGCTTTTCTACCTGCTGCATCTGTGTTTTGCAGAAACTATGTGAACTCTGCCAGGTTTTCTTTCTGTAGTGTGCTATGGAGACCTCAGCAGTGGTCTGGTATGCTGGAAGCCTGGATTAGCTTTCTCAAGACCACTGACAGCTGGCTAGCAAATGCTAGGAAGCAGAATGAATCACTTTTTTTTTTTTTTTTTTTGCAAAAGTGGGGAAGGTGACTAGATCAGTTGGTTGCGTTTTAGCTTTTTGGCTGTGTTTATCCTGCCTGCTTTCTTGCATTTTAACATGGACAAATTGGAAGACTTGCAATTATTTTCTGAGGGTGTACAAGGCAAAGATTGGGACTCGGGTGGCAAGGCTGTATAGGTGCATTGCTAGCCTGTAGGTGTTCTTTTGATATGTGGGGAGATTGACGACGGTGGTGTCAAGTGGCAGACTTAAGTCTGGCCATACAGTGGTTGATTTGTCATCAGATCGACCAACAGATAGATCCCTCTCTGATCGAATCTGATCAGAGAGGGATTGTATGGCTGCCTTTACTGCAAACAGATTGTGAATCGATTTCAGCATGAAACCGATCATCTGTGAATCTGCTGCAGTGTTCTCACCAGGCTCTTTTAGCCAGGTGCTCCACCCGGCTAGATTTGGTGACCACCCGGCTGTCATGGGATCACCTCACCTCCTCCTATGCTGTAAGCAGAGTTACCGTGCATTTTCATCTCCACCCACCCGGCTACTTTTTCATGCCACCCGGCTACTTTTTCATGCCACCCGGCTGGGAAAAAATTCTGGGGAGAACACTGCTGTATATCGGCGAGAAAATCGTTAGGTGTATGGGCCCCTTTTTAGTGAGTAGGAAGATCAATGCTCTTGGCTGACGATTGTCTAAATTGATCCACCAGGGTGATAGATTCCTGAGGTGTTGGAGTGGTTTGGGGGTCGCTGTACACATGCTAGATTTGGCAGAGGTGGTTGCTATCCGCCGCCTCAGTTGAGTTTCAACTAGTGTATGTACAAGGCTTTATACTATAATTTTTTTCTTTTTTACCTCGTGTTCTGCAAAGGAGGGTATGCAATTGGCTCACAGTGATCACCTGGTCTGATCATTGGTCTATAGTGACAAGCACAGATCGGCTTGAGACCACGTAAAGCCGCAGCGTATGCCTTGTTAGCTGCCATTCTACCTACTGCGGTCCTGAGCCGCTTCAGGACTTAAAATGGTTGACCTTGGCAGCTGCTCTTGTCTCTTTGAACCTGTTTTAAGAATCACTCAGTGTAGTCTGCTTAGAGGACAGGTGTGAGCAAAAAAGAAAACCAGATCTACATACCTGGGGCTTCCTTCTGGCAGCCTTTCTGTCCCGCGTCGCAGCTCCGGGATGCCCTCCGTTGCAGATGCTGACCTTGCCAGGTTGGTATCTTCTGCGGATGGCCACGCCGCTCGCAAGAAAGCTGCAGGCCACCCGATAGCAGGCCTTACGCAGGTGCAGAAGATATGACTTGACGAGGTCGGCATCTGCAATGGAGGGGATCCTGGAGCTGCGGTGAGGGTCAGATAGGCTGCCAGGGGCTGGAGGAAGCCTCGGGTATATAGACCTTGTTTTCTTTTTTGCTTGCACCTGTCCTTTAAGAGTTAACCACCCTGGCGTTCTGATTAAATCGCCAGGGCGGCTGCGGGAGGGTTTTTTTTTTAAATAAAAAAAAAACTATTTCATGCAGCCAACTGAAAGTTGGCTGCATGAAAGCCCACTAGAGGGCGCTCCGGAGGCGTTCTTCCGATCGCCTCCGGCGGCCAGAAGTAACACGGAAGGCCGCAATAAGCGGCCTTCCGTGTTTCGCTTACCTCGTCGCCATGGCGACGAGCGGAGGGACGTCCTGACGTCAGCCGCCTCCGATCCAGCCCTTAGCGCTGGCCGGAACTGTTTGTTCCGGCTACGCTGGGCTCGGGCGGCTGGGGGGACCCTCTTTCGCCGCTGCACGCGGCGGATCGCCGCGCTGCAGCGGCGATCAGGCAGCACACGCGGCTGGCAAAGTGCCGGCTGCGTGTGCTGCTTTTTATTTGGTGAAAATCGGCCCAGCAGGGCCTGAGCGGCAGCCTCTGGCGGTGTTGGACGAGCTGAGCTCGTCCAGACCGCTCAGCTGGTTAAAGATTAAAAACAAGGATTAAAATGCTTTTATCAAGGTGGACACAATAATGTTGAATTCAAGAACCAGGTGTATGTGCCCCTCCCTATTTTCTACAGTCTTGGCTACCTGGCTTCTGAGGACTGTTCTTACTTTATGCCACCTTTTTATTGAATGTGCTTAATTGTCTAGCTTAGGGATGGTCAGTGAGATGCAAAGGTTTTGCTAACTTCTGCAACTTAAAATTGACCAATCAAATAATGCTGCTGTGCTTTGTAGTCCCCTTTCAAATTGCATAAAATCCACATCTGCCAGAATTTCTCATTGACTCATTGACCCTCCTTAGTTCTGCTATAGTTCATAGTAATGTTCACTGAAATTTGTTTAGCACATGTTTCATGTCCCACGCCATCCTCCTACGATCCTCTGTTCCCCGATGCCGACACCGGTCAATAATTTGTCAAACAAGACGAATAGTGCATGCTCGCGTCTCTGGGAGCTTACTGAGCAGGGATAGTACGAGGTTTTCTCGTACTGCGCAGTAAGCTCCTGGAGGCAGGAGCGAGCATGCACACGGTCTGGCAGCTGCAGTCGCTTTAGATGGAAAAATTAGGGCAGCGGCGGGGAACTGATGATCGTAGGATGGCGCGGGACATGACAGCTGCAGGGGGCCGATAGAAGCCCCAGGTAAGTGTCAGTTTGTTTAACATGCCACAGAACCCCTTTAAACCAAACCCAGGGTGAAACCTGTACGAAAAAAACAAGATGCTTCTCTAGGTTGAGTGAAGCCTTTGGATCCTCCAAACGCTCCCCATGTCCTTGCCCCTACCGCCGCTGCCCGGGACTCTCTGGAAGTTCTGGCCTGTGCACCTCTTCATGTACGAGCACGGCCATGCTTGTGCAGTACAGGGACCGTGACCACGATAGCATCCAGCAAGCTCTTGTCAGATACCGTATTTTTGGAGTATAAGATGCTCCTGACCATAAGACGCACCTAGGTTTAGAGGCTCCTTTGGTGGTTAAGCTGCAGATTGCAAGCGGCTGCTCGCTTAAGTCCGGCCACTCTGGAAGTAACTCGGACACATCTCCAGTGCCTACTTGCACCGCACATTCTTCCAGGTGTGGAGGGTTGCTGGGAGCAACTCGCACATCTCCAGCACTCTTTCTTTCAGGTGAGGGAGATCAGAAACGGCAGCCCATGGGAGAATAGCCAGGGAGCAGCTCGGACACAATGCCTTCAGCAAGCACTGCTCTTCTTATGCATGGTGGGGGGGAGGGGGGTACAGACAAAAGATGCGTCCAGTTAAAATCTTAAGAACCCACACTTGGTTTGCCTGTGCTGTGTGTGCTCTCTAAACCACTATAGAGAACAGTAAAGTGCTTCTGCTGAAAGCACTGCACTCTGCACATTCAGACTATGATGCAGGAACTTTCGCGGGAGAATAAGTGTGTCCTACAGTCCAAAAAAACTGTATGTTTTGGGGTATTTGCATGTGGTACTGCAGTGTTCTCCCCAGGATTTTTTTTCCAGCCGGGTGGCATGAAAAAGTAGCCGGGTGGTGTGCGACGGGGAAGTGCAACTCTGCTTACAGCATAGGGGAAGGATGAGGAGACGAGCCGATGTACCTGCTAGGTACACACGATGCAATTTTCTGACCGATTTACTGTCGCATGGACTTTCCAACATGTTTAATCTGATTTTTAATCGATTTTCCCGTTTACTTCTATAGAAAATCGAGCTAAAATTTGATCAGAAATCAGATTGTACATGTTGGAAATAGTCCATCTGACAGTAAATCTGTCAGGAAATTGCATCGTGTGTACCTAGCATTAGGGAGAAAGTATTTCAGATTATGGTGCTCAGGTTCCTTTAAAGCAGACCAGCACTCAGAACTTCCTCTCTCCTCTAAAAGATGAGCAACCACATAATAAATTTTAATTGAAGACATTTCATTGTTACAGCTGATACAAATTCTACAATAAATCTGCACTGTTTCTACTTCCTGCTTTCAAGGAAGCAGACATTGTTGACCTCCTGTGCTTTCAAATTAGTTTATCTGCCATAGCAGTCAGGTGACACAATGGAGAAATAAAACTACAAATTGTGATTAGACAAGAGGGGTAATTAGACAGGCCAGACTCTATAAATACATGCAGGGTACATTTCACTGTTTTCCTTCTATGCAAGAGTTCAGGTCCATTTTGTTCCTGCAGAGTGATTGTTGAAGGGGGAGGGGGATCATTACTGACAGGATGCAAGCTAGGGGGTAGATAAAGACACAGCAGGAGAGAAGATTGCCTTTTTTTTTTTTTTTTTTTTAAAGAGAATCTGTATTGTTAAAATCGCACAAAAGTAAACATACCAGTGCGTTAGGGGACATCTCCTATTACCCTCTGTCACAATTTCGCCGCTCCTCGCTGCATTAAAAGTAGTTAAAAACAGTTTTAAAAAGTTTGTTTATGAACAAACAAAATGGCCACCAAAACAGGAAGTAGGTTGATGTGCAGTATGTCCACACATAGAAAATACATCCATACACAAGCAGGCTGTATACACCCTTCCTTTTGAATCTCAAGAGATCATTTGTGTGTTTCTTTCCCCCTGCATCTCTCATGCACTGAAGTTTCAGGCTGCTCTTTTCTTCCTGCAAACAGCTTTGCCCTTGTCTGAATTTCCTCAGTATGTGAAAGCCCAGCCAGCTCAGAGGACGATTTATCCAGCTTGTAAAAGATAAGAGAGAAGAAGCTGCCTTAATCTAAATAATACACAGGCAGTGTGCATAGAGGGGCCTGGAAGGGGGAGTTCATAGCAGAACCACAACACTGAAGAACTTGGCAGCCTTCCAGACACAGGCCGACAAGTCTGACAGGGGAAAGATACATTGATTTATTACAGAGACTGTGATAGCAGAAAGTGCTGCAGTAAGCCAGAACACATTAGAATAGCTTTTGGAACTTGTAGGATGATAAACAGGATGCAATTTTTGTTACGGAGTCTCTTTAAGTTTGGGACGGAGCAGAAAAGAGCTGACTGCAGAGGAGGCTGCCTCGGAAACACCGTCACTGTACATGCCCTGTAATGCTCTATCCTTCCCCGAACTGAACGTAAACAAAAGAAAGCAAACAAACTGAGCTCTGAAGTTATATCACCTCTTCTAGCTGATTAGACCAGCAGCTCCTTATCTAAACGGCATGGATATCTGCTGTCTGCGGGGGATGGAGAATGAAGGAGTCGCTCTTGACCGACTGTCCCTGATTGCAGAAGAACGCACATGGTCTCTCTCCTCTCATAACTTCTGCAGGCTGCTGAGAAAGATGTGTGGGTGTGCTTGCTTGGCTGCCTCTCTTTCCATTGGCCAGAGAGCTGCCAGCATAAAATAAAGCCTGTTTCATTGGAGGGCGGGAGGCAGAGACGGAGCAGAAGTTTCCAGCTAGATGACACGCATGGTGCCGCCCCTTCTAACCCGCCCAGCCAATCCCTGCTTCACCTGACTAGACAGCGTGAGGTGACAGGCAGAGGAGCGCTCCCCAGCTCCTGCAGTGCACAGCGTCAGCTCTCCCTATTGTGTGAGAGCTGGACGCTGATTGCTAGCAGGCAATGGAGCGCTCCTGCCTGGGTTTTTTTGCAGCTGGGTGGGTGATTGACAACAGCTGGGCGGGGTCTGAAAACAGCCGGGCGGCCCGCCCACTTAATTGGCCCTGGGGAGAACACTGTAACGGTGGGGGGCAGGAGGACACGGGGTGCCTCTTCATGATCTAGAGCTGTCCTCTACCTAGGTAAGTATGTGCAGTGTTCTCCCCAGGATTTTAGCCCGGTGCTCCACCCAGCTAATTTTGGGAACCATCTGGCTGTAAACGGCTCACCTCCTCATCCACCTCCTATGCTGTAAGCAGAGTTGTCGGCCCTGCATTTCCCCAGTTGCGCCCCACCTGGCTACTTTTTCATGAAACCCGGCTGGAAAAAAAATTCTGGGGAGAACAAGGGGTTTTTCATGCAGGTTTCACCTCAGGTGTACTTTAAAGCGTAACTGTCAGGCATAAAATCAATTCTTTATTTTTATCTCTAAACAAGTAATAAGGATGCTAACCAGGCAATCCAAAAGTTAAAATTACTATTACTTGTTGATAAATGATCATTCCCCAGTTTACCTGACTCTTTACATAAAATTTGGAACACAAAAAGGAAGTTGCAAGGCATGCTGGGTTGTCCTTTTTTTGCTGCTCTACATCCCCCTCAGACTTAACTAATGCAGCCTGATTGGCTGAAGCCTCTTTCCCTCCTGGTTTCCCCTCTCACAACTCTATTCCTCTCTGGCCAGTATTTTCTCATGCTGAGACAATGCACTTTTTATAGTGAAGGGGCAGCAAATCAGGCAAAGGAGAGTGAGGGAGGAAATGACATCATGATTGGCTTTAAAATAGCCACAGCTAAAATGGGAAATGCTAAGGATTTTCTTTTTACTGTAGAAAAATCATTAAAATTATAACGTGGACAATGCAATACATATGTAAATAGAGCAAGTATTTTCGGAGATGGTATGGCTGACAGCTCCTCTTTAAGGTCTGCTTCAGTGTTGGGATTTAGTGAGTATTAATTTAACCCCCCCTCCCCCACCATGCTTTCTCAAATTCAGTTCAACATGTGTCCAGAAGGGAATCCTGCTGGAGTTAGCATTTTAGACACGTTAACGCTGTATGCAGATGGGCAAGATTTAAAATAAACCAGAGACGTCGCTGGCTACAGATTTGATACTTACCAGGGCTTCCTCCAGCCCCATAAACACGTCTGAGTCCCACGCCACAGTCCTGCGGTCTACCCCAGTAATTTGCTCAGTCGAGTCCAGTCTGGGTCTTCTGCGCATGTGCAGACCTTCCACGCACGCGCAGTACACCCGGTCTGACGCAAATGAGCAAGTTACCGGGGTTGATCGCAACTGAATAGCAGACCGCGGGAGGACAGCATGGGACAGATGTGTTTATGGGGTGGAGGAAGCCCCAGGTAAGTATTAAATCTGTAGCTTGCGACATGAACCTAAGACCTTAACCTAGTGCTCTGCTTGCCACTCTAAAGCCAGAACCATTTGATAACCTGGTGGTGTTGCAACTTCATAAAGACGTGTGACTCGTTGCCGGTTTGCCAGGTCATGTCAATGAGAAAGCGACTTGAGTCCCACTGCCCAGTGCAGATCATGTGCGGGACTCCAAAACATCCAGGAGAGCAGGGAATTCCTTACCCTGAGCTGGGGATTACCGCTTGCAGCTATTTTTTCCTACCACAAGCTCAGGTAGGGGGTAACCACCAGGGAGGTTACAGAACTCCCAAGGTCAAAACATAGATGTAGTTTTACTTACCTGTGGCTTCTTCCAGTCCGTAGAAGTCATTTAAGTCCCTCGCCACAGTTATGGTCCTCTCTGGGGTCCCGCTGGCAGCCTGTAAGGATCGCTGACTGCGCGCGCACGCCTGCTCTGCACCCACATCACCAGGAGAGTACTGCGAGGATGTGGGGGTGCTCATACGCTTGTGCGTGCCTAAAGCTGAAGCGAACTCGTTCAGCTGGTATGACACAGCTTTCATTGGCTCCTGACCCTGTAATCATTGAGCCAGTCAGTGAAATCGGCTCCTGGCCATCTCACAGAGCTTTTCTGTTATACTGACAGCAGAGCGAGTGGGCTGCAGTGGCGGGAGCTTGCGGCTTTTTTATTATTTATTGTACTTATAAAGCGCCAACATATTACTTAAAACTGAAGCTGATAGGGAGCCAGTGTAGGGCTTCGCAGAGGGGAGAAGTGGAAGCAGAGCGGTGGGAAAGATGGATGAGTCTAGCTGCTGCATTCATGACTGATTGAAGGGGTTCAATGTGTTTTTTTAAGGGAAGGACAGATAGTAGGGCATTGCAGTAGTCAAGGTGGGAGATGAGGGCATGGATGAGAAGTTTGGTAGTGTCCGGGCTCAGAAAGGGGCGGATTTTGGAGATGTTGCGAAAGTGGAAGTTGCAGGTTCTGGTAACATTTTGGATGTGTGTGCTTGGTTTGTGTTTATGTGAAAATTCGCATTGTGATATCATACTTGGTGCAGATAGGTCCTAAATGGAAATAAATATGGCAGCCTCTTTATACCTCTGATATCTGGTTCCCTTTAAGATTCTAATGCTGCATGTCTGTTGATGCTGTTGTAGGCCACATTCAGTACAATAGTCTGTTCTTTTATCTGGGAGATGTGATATTGGCTTTCAATTTGGATACTATCGTTTGTAAACTCCACATTTTTTTTTCTTGGTGGTTACTAAAGGAATCTATTGTAGGGATTTTCTAATCTATTTAAGGCTCAACACACACCATACAATCTAGGTTCTACAATCTTACCACTTTCATGTAGTATAAGAGCTTATCCAATGAATCATTCAAGGTATTTTCAATCTGTTGGCCATAAAGCCCCATCTACACTATGGGACATTGCAGTGATCGCCTCTTCCGCCGCATCCCTGCTCGCCGCGCGTGCGCCGCATTCGATTCCCTGCTTGTCCCCGCTGGCGCCGCTTATCTTCCGCTCGATTCCCTGCCATTGTCCCCTCGCGTGGAGCGAGCAGGGAATTGGCGGTGCGGAGATCCGTCCTGTCGCATCTTATCAATCGAGCCGGATTGATAAGGAGCATTGCGGCCGCATCTACTCGTGTAGATGCGGCTTTATACTACATAGATTTGGTAAATCTGTACAACCAAGATTGTATGGTGTGTGTTGAGCTTAAAGAGACACTGAAGCGAAAAAAAAAATGATATAGTGAATTGGTTGTGTACTATGAATAATTACTAGAAGATTAGCAGCAAAGAAAATATTCTCATACTTTTATTTTCAGGTATATAGTGATTTTTCTAACATTGCATCATTCTATAATATGTGCACATTACACAACACTCAGCATTCAAAATGAGTCTTTCAGAGCAGTCTGTGAAGTAATGACCTCTCCTCTAGCAGAGGAAAAGTAAATAGTCCAGGAACAGTTGAGATAATAAAAGTCCGATAACGGCCATCTCCACGACTAACTTAGTCGGAGAGCTTAATGGATTATTTGCATAGAGATAACTGGAGTTTCTCAACTCTTCCTGTACTGGAAACAATTACACTGATGTATCTGATCGTAATGTTTTATTTCTTAGCTGTGCTACACATACAAATCATAATATCAATTTTTTCCGCTTCAGTGTCTCTTTAAGGCTTATGTTCTTTTTGAAAACTACCAAAATATACTGTTACCAGGTATTCAGCTTTCATCCTCCCTACCACCTACCTCCCTGATTGTCACTTGCTTTCTGTTATCTGCAGTGAAGTAATTTTACATAATTGCTTTGCGGGTATATCTTAACTTCCTGCTGATTCCATAATTTGCTGGCAATTACTGGGAAGACAGAAAGGGAGTCTGGAGCTGAAGAGGGTCCAAAGCGTCAAAATTTGCAGAGCTTTGGAATGTCAAGCAACAGTGATTTTGGAGCGCCACTAAACATTTCTGAACAGATGTGGTCTCTGCTTACTTTACTGTGGAGGTACATAGAGGGGAAAAGACTTTAGAAACCGGCACATACACTTCAAGCTGTCCCTGGAGAGTCCTCTTGTCTCATGTAACCGTGGCCCATATGCAATTCACTTTTTCTCCTAGGTGAAATTTTCACAACTTGTCATAAAATGCCTTTTAAGCCACCAACAAGCAAGAAAACACTCAGAATAAATTTGATAGCACCTTTTCACCAAGTTTGGGGTACTTTATCAATTGTAAAATACTGAAAAGTTAATTTAAAGAGATTAAAATTTTCTCCTAGGAGGTAACTCAGGTGAAAATATTCATTGCATAAGGGCCTGTGCCTCTGGGGGGGGGGGGGGGGGGGGGTTTATGTCCATGTTGTCCTAAGGGCCTATGGTGTTGTGTACCCCCCTTTTTCATGGATATCCCACCAGTAAGGTGGAGAGGAAGTTGTGTTAAAATGTGAATGAATAGGTCTAAAGGTTTCACCACATCTAGTTTGTCTCGTTCAACTATGCCAACTGTTGGCTTTGCATGGAGCTTTGACTTTAAAGTCGGGCATCCCAACCCTGTCCTCTAACCACCAATGTGTATATTTAGTGAAAATCCACAGAGGCATGTTCCCTGATAGATGACATGCCTCTGTGTCTCCCCCAAGCTCTGTCTTACCCAATGCCACCAGCGTGCTGCGCTATCAACATCGAAGGGAGGAGAGGTATTCCCTGTTTAAACGCCCACTGGGGGTGTTCCATAAGCAGCTCTGCCTCTCCCTGGCCGCGCCCCGCCTCCCTGTACTTCGTTCTGTGTGAGATAGAGTGGAGCTTCCAGCGTCATTAACCCAGCGGTTATGAAAACGAAAGCCAGCCATAGCAGGCCCCAGAAAAGGTGGGGTTTGCAGCTACCTGACCCGCCCATCCAATTTTTTTTTTCCTCTTTACTTCTAATCCCCTCCTGGAGTTCACTCTAATCAGATCTGCTGAGAAACTAATTGGGAAAAGTCAGAACCGGTTACTCAGTGCTGCAACCCAAGTCATTAGCAGGACCAGGGAGTCGACCATCCGTATCCACCAAGGGTGTGTACTTCATTTTGACAAAGAGATGATTACATCTAAAGATTCGATACTTACCCCGGGCTTCCTCTAGCCCCATAAACATGATTGTGGCTTAACGGCAGACTGTGGGAGGATGGCGAGAGACTCACATGGGTTTATAGGGCTGGAGGAAGCCCCAGGTAAGTATCAAATCTTTAGATGTAATTATCTCTGGTTTACTTTATAAGTGGATCCGAGATGAAAAGCTAACTATAACAAGTAACATGTCTATATATCTTATCTAAAGTTTAGATGGTTTACACCAGGGCTGTGGAGTCTGTACAAAAATCTTCCAACTCCGACTCCTCAGTTTCTGAAACCATGACTCCGACTCCGGGTGCCCAAAATTGCCCTGACTCTGACTCCACAGCCCTGGTTTACACAGCAAAACTAGCTGCAAACAGTTTTAATAGAATATGATTTATTCCTGTGATACAATGACAGCAGCCATGTTTGTAAACATTACACAGAGGCAGCCTTATCTGTATCTTGAGCCATCAGCCTAATCCCCTCCCTCCTCCCCTCTGCCTCTGAAATCAATGGTTAGAAACACCTCCCCCTCCTCCTGCCCAGACTGAGCTCCCATGAGCCCTTGCTACTGCCAAGGCTCTCTGAAAATTTGTGGGCGTGGCTTTTTTAGTTTATAGGGAATTAGAGTATTAAAACAAAGTATTTGGCTTGAGGAATGCCCTATAAACAATAGGAAAGGAACACAATTATGCAATGTGTAAAAGTTAACCTCGGATCCACTTTAAGCTATGAACCCATCGGATTAGTTAGCTTGAATTTGACAGTCGGTGACCACGTTTGATCAGCCGTGGGATTGTATTGTTAATATTGGGCAGCAGGTCTGAATTGGACATAATGAAATATGGTAACATGCTGCTCTTTGAAAGTAAATCTATTTGTTGGCATCCCTTCGATTCTCTTTTTAACCTCTTGTCTTCCATGCAGTCTTTGCAAGCACATTGTTAAACCAGCTAAAATATTTTAATTTGAAAAGTATCACTTGGGGCCCTTTTCCACTAGCGTTCGCGCTAAACGCTAGCCATTGCGATTCAGCAAAGTGAACAAATTTTCCCGGAGCTTGCGATCGTGATTTTGATATGCAAAGCATAGCAAAATCACTGCAAAAATCTCAATTGAGTATAAAAAACGAATCGCGGTAGTGGAAATTACCTACCGCGATTCCTATGTTAAAAAGCAAACCGTAGCGATTTAAAAATCTAGCGGTTTGAGATTCAGCATCGCAATCGCCGCTAGTGGAAAAGGGCCCTTACAGTATTCATCTTTTTTGATGCTAAGTACTTATGTGATTGAAGTTATGTTGTGAATTCTAAATACTTTATGAAAAATAAAGAATTTCTCTATCTAGTTGTATTCTATGCTTGTATTTACTTTTTTTTTTTTTTTCTTTTACGGTAAGTTGAACATTTCAGTAATGGTTTCCTTCTTCCAGTCTTACAAAAATGAGATTTTTCTTTTGCTAGTAAGTTGCACAGCCATGGTACAGGAAATTTTATTTAGGCCCTTTTCACACTAGCATGTTGCGATATTCTCCCCTGCCGCTCTCACTTCGCAGTGATCATGTCTCATCTCTATGAGACTGGTCGCACACAGACTGTAGTGCGTTGCTGAGAAATACTGCTCAACCCACATTTACATTGGATACCAGTTACCTGGCTATCCTGCTGATCCTCTGCCTCTATTTTATTAGCCATAAACCCTGAACAAGCATGCAGCAGATCAGGAGTTTCTCAGGTTGGCAGATTTGATAAGATTAGCTGCATGCTTCAGGCACAACTGCGCTGGATTCTATGTGTAATCCTGCCACCTTGCAGAAAAAGGGCTCTACCTTTGCTATATCTGATATAGAAAAGGCCATGGCCATTTTCTGCAAGGGGACATTAAAGGAGTTGTCAGGCAATGAGGGCCCGTTTCCACTAGAGCGAATCTGCATGTGTTTCCTGCATGCGGATTTGCATAGACAATACAAGTGGATGGGCCTGTTTCCACTTGTCAGAATTTCTGAGCGCTTTTCTGTGCAGAAAAAATCTGCACGGTAGACCCTGCAGAATTTGCATACTGCACACCGCTATGCGAATCGCACACAATGTATTTAATAGGAAAATCGCATGCGGTTTTGGTATGCAAATTTTACTGCCAATTCGCATACGATTTCGCATGAAAGCAATGTAAAAGCACACAGGCACTGACATGGTTAAATTCGCATATACACTAACCTGTGTGAAATCGTATGCAAATTTGTGGTAAAATTTGCATGCAAATTAGTTAGCGGGGAATCCGTGACGATACCGCACAAGTGGAAACGGGCCCTTATTATTAAAATAAGGGCTACTTACCCGGGGCTTTGTCCAGCCCCAAGCTCCCAGCACGTCCCTCGCCGCAGCTGTTCGCAGCCTCTGCCTCCCACAGGCAGTCAATCACCGCTGTCAATCGCCGCCACGTGGACCGGAGCGTACTGTGCAGGCGCAGTAGTTCTGCACAGTATGCTCCGGTCCATGTGCCGGTGATTGACAGCGCCGCTCGTGCAGGCGTAGCAGAGGTCAACCTGCCATCATCACCGCGGACCGGGAGGCAGAGGCGGCAAACTGCTGTGGGAGAGCTGCGGTGAGGGACATGCTGGGAGCTTAGGGCTGGACAAAGCCCCGGGTAAGTAGCCCTTATTTTAACAGTAATTGCCTGATAACTCCTTTTCATTTTATAACAATGTGTTGGGACTGTGTGTGTACCTCTGTGTGAGCTATGGCTCTAGAGGTCTTCCAGCAGACCACCTGCAATCCTAGTCTGAGAGTTTTTCACTCAGCTCTTGAAACCTCCACTATGGCTGCAGTTACTCCAGATATAACTTATTTCTGGTTATTCTCCTGAACTGATCAGTTGGGCAGAGTTATAAAAACTATACAGCATATGGTCAGCAAGATACAAATTATTCCGGCTTGCATGTTTGGGATTGGTCTAGTCCAAAATGATATGGAGTGTGGAAATGGAGCAATCAAATTCAGCCTGAAATTAGTAGCATCGATAGACATCAATTAACAGTATGGGGAATATTTTTTTTTTTCATCATAAAAGATTTTATTGAGCAGGTGTTAATTACAAAAGTAAACTTGCAGTTAAAAAGCTGTGAATCTTATATATGACTACAATATATGTAAGATAACAAATGTATTACAGTAAACATTAGGAACGATAAAGAATGAGAATAATATTTAAATCACTCCAAAACCTAAGAACCCGGATTAGTTGTTTTAGCTAAACCTGTGACAGGTAACAACCAACTTTGGGGTTGAAAATAAAGTGTCGAGGCCGGTAGCCCATCAGGCTTACGACACTTATTAGTACTGTGACTTTGTTGTTAGAGTGGCAACAGTTCTATAAGGGTGACTATTCATCTACATATAACCGAGGTAATAGCTACTAGGAGGAATGAAGAGCATTAGTAGAGAAAAGAGCAAGAAGTAGGATTTGATGAGAAAGAGAGGAAGAAAGGTACCGACAAGGCTAAAAGTATAGGGGTATCAGTTCACCAAGTTAGTGGTAATTGGCTAGCGTAACTCAGCCAGTGTTTTGGGAGAACAAAATGATTGTGGTCTCCTAATGTCCTGCTTCTTATTTTGTATTCCATCGAGATGTTTCTATTAACCACAGATAACACTTGGGTTATGTTGATTTGGTTTGCTGATTTCCAATTTGTCACTATTAGGGATATAGCTGATAGTAAAACATGGGCTATTTGCGGTTGTATGGGTTTGGGTAGGAGATGGAGGTCAATCAGTAGTAGTGCCAGCTTGGGTGAGATCTTAAAGGAGCTATAGAAGTATTTTTTTAATCAGGGACTCTACTTGGAGCCAAAACTTATTTATGATAGGGCAATCCCAGAGTATGTGCAGAAGCGTTCCTGTATTAGATGAGCAGTGCCAGCAAAGGGGGGAGCTATCGGGTTGGAACGAGGCCACTCTTCTTGGTGTTAAGTACCATCTAAAAACTATTTTACGGGAAGTTTCCCAGTGAGAGTTATTTTTAGAGAGTTTTAATACCTTGCAGTATGGGGAATATTGATTTAAATCTTAGGGCTGGTGCACACCGAGCGGGTTTTTTGGCGTTTTTTTTTTTACAGCCGCTTGCGGCTGCGGATACGTCTGGTTAATGTATCTCAATGGGATAGTTCACACCAGAGCGGGAGGCGTTTTGCTGGAACGCATACTCCCAGGGTGAGGCATTTTTTTGGATTGCGGGGGCGTTTCTGCCTCCAATGTACAGTATAGGAAAAACGCAAACAGCTCTGAAAAACGGCAGATCAGAGCGGTTTTGCAGGCGGTTTTGTTACAGAAGCTGTTAAGTAACAGCTTTACTGTAACAATATATGAAATATGGTACACTGAAATCCGCAGCAGCAATCCGCAAAACGCCTCATAAAATAAACTGTTCAAAATCTGCTAGCATTTTGCGGATCTGCTAGCGGGTTTTGGTGTGCCCCAGACCTTACTCAGATGTGACCACCCTGAAAACAGATCCCTGACGATAATGCAACAAACTACGTTTGATGACAACATGACACATGGGAAGTCAACGGAAGGATACTGATGGGATTGATAGGGGAAGCTCAAAACTGAGGATCTGGAAGTTCATAGCTAGCCACGCACTAAGGTTTTGAATGAAACCCTTGTTTAAAGTGGTCCCAAATTAAAAATACAAGATTTCAGAAATAAAATCTATTTTCAAAATCAGGGCTGTGGAGTCGGTCCAAAAATCCTCCGACTCCTCAGTTTAGGATTCCACCGACTCCTCGACTCCGACTCCTCTAATTTGCATATTACAATTTTGTTGATTAAAAGTATGTAACATGAAATTCGTCTCTTAACTGCCAACGCTTAGGAATTTTACAAGACAACTGAAGTGAGGATATGTAGACTACTATATTTATTCCCTTTAGACTAAAACTAGTCCTTGGTAAGCGTACTTGTAAAAGGTACAAACTGGAACGAAGAACATCTATCAGGCCCTAGGCAATGTAAGTGTGGGTGCATGTAAGAATGATGTGCAGGTACTCTGCAGGGGAATGAGGAGATTCTTCCTCTATTACACATTCTTCATGCACAATCTGAACAAGGTTTATGGGTGACAGACAACACCTCTGTGTTCAATGTGCACAGCATTCTCAGTGGATTCCCTGCAGCTCTGTGGGGAGTGCATACGTAGAGTATAGTACTACTGTGTAACAAAGTAAACCTGAGACAGATGAAATTAAAGTTTTTTTTTTTTGTTTTTGTTTTTTTTTTTTATACATACCTGGGGCTTCCTCCAGCCGCCTTCAGGATAAACAGTCCCTCGTTGTCCTCCTCCACCACCTGGTCCAGGTACTTGAGCCAGTCGGGCGTAGTGCGCAGGGCTGTGGAGTCGGTCCAAAAATCCACCGACTCCTCAGTTTAGGATTCCTCCGACTCCTCTAATTTGCATATTACAATTTTGCTGATTAAAAGTATGTAACGTGAAATTCGTCTCAACTGCCAACGCTTAGGAATTTTACAAGACAACTGAAGTGAGAAGGATATGTAGACTACTATATTTATTCCCTTTAGACTAAAATTAGTCCTTGGTAAGAGTACTTGTAAAAGGTACAAACCGGAACAAAGAACATCTATCAGGTCCTAGGCAATGTAAGTGTGGGTACATGTAAGAATGATGTGCAGGTACTCTGCAGGGGAATAAGGAGATTGTAAACAGACAACACCTCTGTGTTCAATGTGCACAGCATTCTCAGTGGATTCCCTGCAGCTCTGTGGGGAGTGCATATGTAAAGTATAGTACTACTGTGTAACAAAGTAAACCTGAGACGATGAAAAGTAAAGTTTTATACATACCTGGGGCTTCCTCCAGCCGCCTTCAGGATAATCCGTCCCTCGTTGTCCTCCTCCACCACCTGGATCTTCTGCTAGGAGTCCAGGTACTTGAGCCAGTCGGGCGTAGTGCGCATGCACATACTCCACCGCCAGGAGCATACTACACCTGTGCAGCACAATTGCGCAGGTGCAGAATGTTCCTGGCTGTGGGAGCGGCATGCGGCCGGACAGCGCTGACTGGCTGAATTACCAGGACTCATAGCAGAAGATCCAGGTGGTGGAGGACAGCGAGGGACTGATTAGCCTGAAGGGGGCTGGAGGAAGCCCCAGGTATGTATAAAACTTTACTTTTCATCCGTCTCAGGTACCCTTTAATTTGTAGTCACTAAACCAAATTTTAACATATCAAATTATTTGATTTCATCAGCAAAGGGAGTGCATACATTTGCATAAATCAGCATCAGTGCAGAATTATTTCCATCTCATTGACCATCTCTATTAGTGACACAGCTACACATCAGGCTTTATTCTTACAGCATAGATGTTATTTAGTATATATAACAGATTCCTGTGTACACATCATATATACAGTCACAATCAGATATGTATATCTGACCTTAAAAATACGGGGACTACTTTATTGAAGCAGCACAAGTAACTCATTTTGATTGGTTTATTTCATTTTTGTGGACTAAGCACAGCTATTACTGTGTATATACACACTGTATATATACATTATTTTTAATGACTATTATCTGAGAAATAGAACATTTTATCATATTTTCTATTTTAATTACAGTTACAAATTCATTAGGAGTCAGTCGGTGCATTTTTTCCCGACTCCGACTCCAGGCACCCAAAATTGCCCGACTCCACGACTCTGACTCCGGCTCCACAGCCCTGTTCTAAATTATAATAGCAGCTTTTTTTCAGCTGCATGATGACAAATATAAAATATTTTACATTTATTGGTGGAACATCTCCCTTCCTTTCATATTGCCGGGACAGAATCCAGCAAACTGGTGGAGTAGATGAAAGAGAAATTGCTAATGGCTGCCACCTGTATAACCCTAGTTAAGAAAATAGAAAGGTGAAAAGCATGCAATGAAATGCTCATAGGGTTGAAGGAGTGTTTGTTTATCTTTGTATGTGTCAACTAAATATTTAGAATTAACGTTTAGTTTGGGTCCACTTTAACATTGTCCGATATTTGTTTTCCACTGATTATCATCTGAATGGATCCACCAGGGCGGATTGGTATACATGGACCATAATCCTGTTCTGCTGAGGTCTTCGGAGGCAATTCAGTGTTCATTTTGCAATGACTTTTAAAGGGAATCTGAAGTGAAAATAAACCTACGATTGAATTGTAAGTGTAATACAGCTAAAGGCTCGTACACACGCATGTTTAAAGGCAACGACTGGTCCGTCATCACCTCCTGCTGGGCATGTTTTCAGCAGACAGTTCAGCGTGTGTACAGTCTGTCTGTGGACTGATAAGGCTGTTTCTGAGTGATCCGCTCTTCTCTTTTGCCTATATGGGCTTGTAATTCGTGATGGACAAAAAAACTGAATAAATGCACCTTTATTTTCCCCTAAAAAATATTGGCACCATACATTTTACTAGGGAAATATTTTAAATGTTGCAATAACAGGGACAAATGGGCAAATGTGTGGATTTTATTCACAGTAGAATGTTTTTTAAGTAAACCAGAGTAAAATGCAAGAATCTATTTTTCCTCCAGCCCCATAAGCACGTGCGAGTCCCTCGCCACCCTCCCGCGGTCTGCCGTTCAGCCGCAATCAGCACTAGTAACAGGTTCAGTCAGATCCAGTCTGGGTCTTCTGGGCATTCGCAGAAGACCCAAACTGACGCGACTGAGCAGGATTACCGGGGCTGAACGGCAGACCGCGGGAGAACGGCGAGGGACTCGCGTGCTTATGGGGCTGGAGGAAGTCCCGGGTAAGTATGGATTTTTGCATTTTCTCAGCTCTGGAACACTTTAAAACTATAATGGGCAAAAACTAAGACTTTTTTTATTATTCCCATTAAAATGCATTTTGAAGTTAGTGGATCTTTTTCTCGCTTTTAGCAGGGTCGATATCGCCTCCTCTGAGCATCCTATTCTCTATACTTTCTCCTTTCAACCTCCATGCCATCAAACTGAGGCCGTTGATGTTTGAATAAAGGAGATTCCCTTGAGAGAGCAGATCCGGAACTGTTGAAAGTTTCCATGGTTCCTCCAGACTCATAATCCAAAAGTAGAGGTAACCACAGTCTCCTTGGCCAGTAAGGCAAAATAGCAATGATCTTGCATGATTCTGCTAACTTCTGCAGAAACTTTGGGATCATCGGAAAAGGAGGGAAGGCATACCTGAGGCTGAATGTCCATGGGTGTGCTAGACAATCTACCCCTAATGCTGCTGGATGAGGGAGACGTGAAAAGAAATTGGTCAACTTCATGTTCTCTGCAGATGTTAATAGATCCACTTGCGGTATTCCCCATCGCTGGACCACTGTCTGAAAACACTTCCTGGCTCAAGGACCACTCGTGAGCACTGGAGAACTGCCTGCTGAGCTGATCCGCTAGGCAATTCTGAGACCCTGGTAGGTAGGTTGCCATCAAGTTTGACAGATTCTTCTGAGCCCAATCCATAATGTGGGTAGTTTCCTGCAAAAGGGATTGACTCCTGGTTCCTCCCTGCCTCCTGATGTATGCAACAGCTGTCGTATATCTATTTGAAGCAGTACTGATTTCCCTGAGATCAAATGATGGAACGCTCTCAATGCTAGAAATGCTGCTCTGAGTTCTAGGTTTGAAGGTACTCTGACCTGTGGAATTTTCCAATTCTCCTGTACACATACTACTTTGCAGTGGGCTCCCCAACCCTGCAGACTCGCGTCTGTTGTAATCACTATGGGGATTTCCGGCTGAATGTGGTGACAATTTCTTAGATGAATCCTGTGAGTCCACCACCAAAGGGAAACCTTTACTCTCCAAGGTAGAATGAATTTCTGAAATCCTTGTTCCAGGATTTGAGGAAATGGTTCTGAAATATTCTCAGTTGCCAATGTGCCCTCTTTACCATTGGAATTACAGAGAAGAAAGTTCCTAGAAGACTCGGGCACTGTTTGGCGTGTACACTGTTGCGAGAATTTTTTTTCACTTTCTGCTGAATCAAAACTATCTTTTGATTGGGTAAACATGCTTTGTTCTCCGTGGTTATAAATCTGGCCCCAAAAAGATCATATCCTGTGATGGATCTAGTTGACTTTTCTGAAAGTTAACGAACCATCCCAGCTTCTGTAGCTTTGAGAATAGAATCTTTTGGTGCTGCAATAGAACAGAATGGACCTCATTAACTAGTAGTAAGTCGTCGAGGTAGTGAAATACCCTCAGGCCCCTTTTTCTCAAGGATGCAATCACTGGGAGTAGTACCTTCGAGAAGGTCCTTGGAGCTGTCGAGAGACCGAATGGAAGGCTCTGGAACTGCCAGTGCTTGCCGTTATTGCGAACCTCAGATACTTCTGAAAACTGTCTCTGATGGGTATGTGTAGGTAAGCATCTGACAGATCGACTGTAGACATCCAGTTGTTCACTTTCACTAGTTTTATCCATCCTAAAGTGCCGTACCCTTATGAATTTGTTCAGAAACTTCAGGTCTAAAACAGGTCTCCATCCTCCTGATGTATTTGGAACCAAGAACAAGGGTGAATATACAGTGGGTTGCAAAAGTATTCGGCCCCCTTGACGTTTTCCACACTTTTCATATTTACTGCCACAAACATGAATCAATTTTATTGGAATTCCACATGAAAGACCAACACAAAGTGGTGTACACACGAGAAGTGGAACGAAAATCATACATGATTTCAATTTTTTTTTTTTTTACAAATAACTGCAAAGTGGTGTGTGCATAATTATTCGGCCCCCTTTGATCTGAGTGCAGTCAGTTGCCTACAGACATTGCCTGATGAGTGCTAATGACTAAATTGCACCGGTGTGTAATCTAATGTCAGTACAAATACAGCTGCTCTGTGAGGGCCTCAGAGGTTGTCTTAAGAGAATATTGGGGAGCAACAACACCGTGAAGTCCAAAGAACACACAAGACAGGTCAGGGATCAAGTTATTGAGACATTTAAAGCAGGCTTAGGCTACAAAAAGATTTCCAAAGCCTTGAACATCCCACGGAGCACTGTTCAAGCGATTATTCAGAAATGGAAGGAGTATGGCACAACTGTACACCTAGCAAGACAAGGCCATCCACCTAAACTCACAGGCCGAACAAGGAGCGCTGATCAGAAATGCAGTCAAGAGGCCCATGGTGACCCTGGACGAGCTGCAGAGATCTACAGCTCAGGGGGGAGACTCTGTCCATAGGGCAACTATTAGTCATGCACTGTACAAAGTTGGCCTTTATGGAAGAGTGGCAAGAAGAGAGGCATTGTTAACAGAAAGCATAAGAAGTCCCGTTTGCAGTTTGCCACAAGCCATGTGGGGGACACAGCAAACATGTGGAAGAAGGTGCGCTGGTCGGATGAGACCAAAATGGAACTTTTTGGCCAAAATGCAAAACGCTATGTGTGGTGGAAAACGAACCCTGCAAATCACTCTGAAAACACCATCCCCACTGTCAAATATGGTGGTGGCAGCATCATGCTATGGGGGTGCATCTCTTCAGCAGGGACAGGGAAGCTGGTCAGTTGATGGGAAGATGGATGGAGCCAAATGCAGGGCAAACTTGGAAGAAAACCTCTAGGAGACTGCAAAAGACTTTGAGACTGGGGTGGAGGTTCACCTTCCAGCAGGACAATGACTATAAACATAAAGCCAGGGCAACAATGAAATGGTTTAAAACAAAACCTATCCATGCGTTAGAATGGCAGAGTCAAAGTCCAGATCTAAATCCAATCGAGAATCTGTGGCAAGATCTGAAAACTGCTGTTCACAAATGCTGTCCATCTAATCTGACTGAGCTGGAGCTGTTTTGCAAGGAAGAATGGGCAAGGATTTCAGTCTCTAGATTTGCAAAGACGTACCCTAAAAGACTGGCACTGTAATTGCAGCAAAAGGTGGTTCTACAAAGTATTGACTCATGGGGCTGAATAATTGCGCACACCCCACTTTGCAGTTATTGATTTGAAAAAAATGTTTGGAATGATGTATGATTTTCGATCCACTTCTCACGTGCACACCACTTTGTATTGGTCTTTCACGTGGAATTCTAATAAAATTGATGCATGTTTGTGGCAGTAATGTGACAAAAAGTGGAAAACTTCAAGGGGGCCGAATACTTTTGCTACTCACGGTATTCCTGTAAATTCTTCTTTGCGAGGAACTGGAACCACTGCTTTCACTTGAACCAGAGAATCTACATATTCCATGAGGTACTCAAGCTTCATTATATTCATTGGTAATTTTGTTTCCATAAATTGACCTTGGAGGCATCTTCCTTGAACCTCCATGAATGACCCTTTCTTAATGTTCTGTGCACTCATGCATCTTCCATTACCTCCACCCAGACCTTCCAGAAGTAGTGCAATCTTGCTCCCAAGGGGACTGACTGGGTGGTAGCACCTTCAGAAGGATTTCTGATTCTGTCCAGAACCGAGAGTCTATTTAGTCTTACCTGACTTAAAGGATGATTGCGAACATCTCCAATTTTTGTTAAATTGCTTTCCTGGCCTATAGGTTTTAGCCTGCTGTAATCTCCCTGAAGACTGCTTTCTGGACGTTTGCTGACGAAAAGGCCGCGCCTTTTTGTCTTGGAGTAGCAAACCCGCCTTCCCTCCGGTATCTTTAGCTATTGCTCCCTCCATTTCTGGACCAAACAGATGTTTCCCGTCAAATGGTATCTTGCACCAGTTATTCCTGGACGACTGATCCTCTGACCATGGTTTTAGCCAAAGAGCCCTTTTAGCTGTAACATTGTGGAGCATTGCTCTGGCTGATGATCTGATGGTATCGATAGCCGCTTCCCCCATAAAATCGCTTGTTAATTTCAGCTCATCCCAACGCTTTTATTATGTCTTGTCTGTCAGTATCAGAATTCAAGGCGGTTTTGATATTTTCAATCCATACCTTAACAGCTTTAGCCAAGGAGGTCAGGGCTACTGCTGGTCTGCAAGCAGCCCCTGCCGCCAAAAAAGTATTTTTGATGTCAGTGTCCACTTTCTTAACAAGAGGGTTGCTGAATGACCCTGCATTATCCATAGGCAGGGTTACGTGACGGGCCAATCTCATGATTGATGCATCTATCACTGGTGGAGATTCCATAACCTTGGCGTCTTCATCACCCAATGGATATAGCTTTGCAAAACTGTTTGAGGGACGGTTTCTGATCCACTTTGCTCCACTCCTTAGCAAAGATTTCCTTGATCACCTTCATAAAAGAAAAATTATTTGGCTGTCCAAGTGAGGATAGTACTTATCTGGCTCCACTGTTGCTCCCTTGTCCTCCTCCCAGCCAATTGATCTCAGATCTCCACTTGATCCTGCTGAGGACCTCCATCCCTGTTGAGGACTCACGGAGCGCCTTTCAGATCGGTCTACCAGATCTATAATCTGGAGAATTTCTCCTGGGAGACCTTCTGCTCCGAGAATGGTGTCTGTGCCTTGGAGAGCGACTCCTATAGGAGCTATAGTATCTGCTCCAGTAACGTCTCCTAGGAGATCTACTCCTACTGGGTGAGAGTCTCTTAGAGCTGCGCCTCTGGGGCGAATGTCTTTTATCAGACTTGCTGCTGTGCTTCCTATGTGATTCTTTTCTTGACGCTCCATCTCTTCTCGACTTTGAGCGAGATCGAGGCACTTCAGAGGATTGGTGACTTTTAGACCCCGTATTCCTCTTTTCTCCCTCTTGCGGACGGCCGAAACACAAAGATGTTTCCACTAAAAACATCCGCTTCTATTTTCTGGTAGATTGCCTCTAAGATTATGTGAACACCCTGGTGCTGAGAATAAAAGGGAGTGATATAAAATCACTCCTAACCTCTCCTTAATTTGTACACTTGCTGACTCCTCCATCTTTAAGAGAAAAGCAAATCCCAGCCATCAGGAAATGGAAAATATTTCAATATTACCTGATCCTGCAGAAATATCACGCCTCCCACCTTCCGGAATACCAGTTATGAATTACTCATCCCACAAGCTCCTGCTTGGTAAATAGCTAGGATTGCCCCAGGTGCAGAGCGATACCGCAGCGAACGTTCTGCCACCCGCACTGGCGTTCAAACAATCGCTTCCGGGTAGGACACCTCAGTCCACCCAATCTATAGTCTTAGTCTCGAGACTTGTGACATTATGCGCTCTGCTCAGGAAATGGAGATGCAGCCGGAGAGAGGCGGAAGAAAGTCTGCAATGGCTGCCAGAATACAGCAGCCTGTCGCAGCACCAGGGAGTGGTGGAGAGAGATTGCCCCCACATCTATAATCCCCATTTAGAGGCCGCAATGTACACCGCCAACTGCCAGAAAAAAAATTGATTTAAAGAAAAAATGCCAGGTAAAAAATGAATGGCGAAAAAAAAACTGTCCATCCGAGGAAAAAATAATTGGGGGGGGGGGGGGGGGTGTTTAAATTTATAAACATGCTGTCCTGTCAGGGGGCGGAGCCTAACCCAGAGGTATGCTGCCATCTCTGTCCAGGAAATAGATCATTTAGGTGTGATAAGTGGTGATGAGATTATTGGCGAATGAATTGGAGGCGCACTGATGCTCCTCCTGTCCTAGAGGTGAAAATAAGTGGTTAAAGAAGGTAATTACAATGCCCAAAGAGGATTGAACGCAGTCAAATTTTACTAAAAAAAAAAATCTCCGATCCCATTTTAGTATAAGTGGTTCAGGATACAAAGCGTGTCCGTAGATCTTCAAAATGAATGTTTTGATGTTGATTCATTATAAGCTGTTCTTCCCTTACCTGTTTCTGTACCATTGAGTAATTCCACCACATCCTGTGGGTACAAGTGTTTTTTTGTTTTTCTAAAACAAAGGGTTTGTTTTTTTTGTTTTTTTTAAATCTAATTTTCAATACTATACCTCAAATCTTAGCTTTTTGTATCCTTAAAGCGTATTTTAATTGAAAAATGTAGTGCTTGTTTACTAACCTGTGACGTCTTTCTGGTCCCTCGATGGTCCCCATCCGATTGCTGCATTCGCAGCCCTATGCTGTGCGCTTCCTCCATCGCGCTCCTGTGGCCGGGAGTGTTCTGCGCTTGTAAAAATTCCCAGCAATGGAAGTTTAAATGGATAGGTGTACGGCCAGCGCAAGCATGCACCGTGGCCCTCGAATCACGGGGGCAATGGAGCAGCACGGAATGACAGGAAGATTTAAGGGGGCTTGAAGAAGCCCCAGGTAAGTAACTGGGGTGGCACTAAAATGTTGCCTTAACATTCCTTTTAAGGCTATCCATGTTCACTCTGAACATGTGAATGAATGAATCTGTTGTGTTGGTTTCAAAATAGCTCCCCTCTGAAGGGTAATTTCCAGTACACATTTCTGTGGCATATTGGTATGTAACATAGCTTTTGCTCCATAGCGGCTGTATTGCTGAAGACATGCAGCGTGCTTTATGTATGCACATTTCTGCGTCGAGTCCTCCTCTTTTTCTGTTTGTTTTACTCTCTGATTTCTCTCTGGCCACTCCTGCTACAAGCACTACTGTGTAGAGGGAGGATATTAAGCCAGGCATAATCCTATACATTCTCTGCTCTGCATCCTCCCTCTACCCACACAGTTACAGTGTGTTCCGCCCAGAAGGCAGCAGCCGCTGAGATGGAAGGTCTTGTGACAAGTCAACACTGATGTGCTTCACAACACAGATGATGAGCATTGAAATCTGTGTTGCTAATAACAGTCTGCTTCCTTGTATCTCCTACTCTGATGGGTTTAGTGACGAGTAGATCGCTAGTCCAGGTTGAGCTCTAGGCTTTTTAGGGCTTTTCGGTCTTTTATCCCCTATACATTGCTAGTGCTTTGGGTCACCCTGAGCTGCTTGGTTACTCTGTAGTTTTTGTTACAAAACCTTATGTATAATAATAATAAAAGGGTTAATCAAATTCACATATAAAACTATACCCAAACAGGCTTTTGGGGGCGGGGGAGAAATAAAAAAAAAATCTGTATTTTTATATTTAGGACTATATCTGCATGAACCATTTTAGTCACATGCGAATGTCTTTGGTAAAACTAATAAAACTGGCTAATTTAGAAATATTAAGCCCTGTATTTGTTGCTTACTGCACTAGAAAACCTCTTATAAATCTGCAAGTTTCGTCTTCTGTGGGCTGGTGCACACCAGAGTGGGTCTGAAGCGTTTTTAAAACTCTTGCAGGGGGAAAACCGCTTGGCTAATGAAAGTGAATGGGATGGTGATTTGTGAGGCGTTTCTGGCTCAATGTTAAAGTATAGGAAAGTGGAAAACTGCTCTGAAAAAATGCTAGATCAGAGCCCATTTCCAGGCGTTTTAGTTACAGAAGCTGTTTGGTAACAGCTTTACAGTAACAATATTTGAAATCTGCTACACAAAAAACGCTCTGAAAAATGATAGGCATGTTTAGAAAACTTCTAAACATGCCTAGAATCGCTCTGAAATCTGCTTCAAAACCCTATAGGTTTTTGGTGTGCACTGGGCCTGTGTCAGAGCTCCCCAACCCTGTCCTCAAGGCCCACCAACAGTACACATTTTGCAGGAAACCACAAACCTTCACAGGTGGGGTAAATAGTGTCTCGGCAGAGCTGATTACCTCTGGATTTCCTCAAAACATCCACTGTTGGGGAACACTGTACAATCTTGGGCAATTCATGGATGGCTTATAAGGTCCACATAGAACAAAGTCAGCAGTCAGTTGCGAATGGAAATGTACACCCTGTATTCCTGTGTGTTGCTAACCAGTCCATGTAAAAATACAGGTAACGATTTACAAGGAGACTATTCCTAGGGTTGCTGCGGTATGACTGTATTCTGCAGTTTGATTATGCATGGTAATCCTACCATGCACAATCTCTGTTTACCAGTTTTTGGGGACGCGCAACGGCGGTCACGCAAACAGCAACTGGGTGAAAGAAACACTCACTTGCCCCAACTGGGCGCTGTTACAAGGAGATGGAACGCAAGGACAGGAAGAAAAGCAAGTACACACGCATACAGGATCCCCCGATTCTTTATACTGGCTGCACCTATCCCTGGCTACCTATGCTTCGGCCACCTATTATTGGCTACACCTATCCCTGGCTACACCTATGTTGTGACCACCTATTACTGGTTACACCCATCCTAGCTACCTATACTGCGGCCACCTATTCCTGGCTACTTATACATGGGGCACCTATACCTGGCTACCATCCAGGGGTTGTGGGAGTGGAGCTCTGTGAAAACAGCCCCAGAGATTTGGTCGCAGCCAGTGCTGCCATAGGACGTAATAGGAATTACAGCTATAGCAGCGCTCAGTAAGTAATTTGGGTGGCGTCAAATGTCAGAGCACAAATGACTATAAAAATGCTGTAATTCAGCCTCCAGCAAAATAATCTTTTCACCACTATTCACGGTAACCTGGAGGGGTAAAAGTACGTAATGCTGCCAGGACGCATAATTATGCCTATATCCATTTCAAAACATATACATACGTACGTACATTCGGACTATAAGACGCACCTACTTTCCCCCCCAATTTTGGGGGAGAAAAAGTGCGTCTTATAGTCCGAAAAATATGGTAATTTCCCTGATAACTCCTTTAACCTTCCTGGCGGTAAGCCCGAGCTGAGCTCGGGCTATGCCGCGCAGGAAGATATCTCAGCCCCTGGTGGGGCGATTTCCTCCATTCTAAAATGCTGTACGCGCAGCTAGCACTTTGCTAGCCGCGCGTACAGCTTGATCGCCGCCGCTCTGCGGCGAACGCCCGTACGCAGTGGCGCAAGAGGAACCCCCGTCAGAGCCCTGCGCTGCCCGGACCAGTGAGTTCCGGGCAACGCTATGGGCTGGATCGGAGGTGTCTGACGTCCATGACGTCATTCCGATCGTCGCCATAGCGACAGGAGAAGCCAAACAGGGGAGCGCGTTTATATACGCGTTCCCCTGTTTGCTATTGATGCCGGCGACGATCGCACTAGAGGGACACATGCGCCCTCTAGTGGTGTTTCATGTAGCTACCACTCTGGTAGCTTTACATGAAACACACACACAAAAAAAAGATTTTTGCCAATTTGGCAAAAAAAATTAACCGCCAGGAGGGTTAAAGAGGAACTCCAGTGAAAATAATGTAATAAAGTGCTTCATTTTTACAAGAATTATGTATAAATGATTTAGTCAGTGTTTGCCCATTGTAAAATATTTTAAATCCCGGATTTATATTCTGACATTTATTACATGGTGACATTTTTACTGCTGGCAAGTTATGTAGCTGCTACTTGCTGTTTTGGCAGTTGGAAACAGCTGTAAATAGCTTTCCCACAATGCAACAGGGTTCACAGACAGGAAACTGCCAAGAGTACCTACTCAGAATTTTTGTGGGAGGGGTTTCACCACAATATCAGCCATACAGCGCCCCCTGATGTTTGTGAAAAGGAATAGATTTCTCATGTAAAAGGGGGGTATCGGCTACTGATTGGGATAAAGTTCAATTATTGGTCGTAGTTTCTCTAGAAGTCTAGGAGAAAAGCGCTATGCAAGTATGAAACTAATGAAATTCTTCCCTGGTTCTCTCCATTTTATTTTTTGTCACAAGTTAGCGGAAAATGACACTTTGAAAAAAAACAATTAAAATCAATTTCCGCTAACTTGTGACAAAAAAAAAACGGAATACCTTGCGGTGTCTTCTTTCTAAAATTGGGTCATTTGTGGGATTCCTATACTGCCCTGGCATTTTAGGGGCCCTAAACCGTGAGGAGGAGTCTTGAAACCAAATGTCGCAAAATGACCTGTGAAATCCTAAAGGTACTCATTGGACTTTGGGCCCCTTAGCTCAGTTAGGGTGCTAAAAAGTGCCACACATGTGGTATCGCCGTACTCAGGAGAAGTAGTATAATGTGTTTTGGGGTGTATTTTTACACATACCCATGCTGGGTGGAAGAAATATCTCTGTGAATAGACAATTGTGTGTAACAAAAATCAAAAAATTGTCATTTACGGAGATATTTCTCCCACCCAGCATGGGTATGTGTAAAAAATACACCCCAAAACACATTATACTACTTCTCCTGAGTACGGCAATACCACATGTGTGGCACTTTTTTGCAGCCTAACTGCGCTAAGGGGCCCAAAGTCCAATGAGCATCTTTAGGCTTTACAGGGGTGCTTACAATTAGGCACCCCCAAAATGCCAGGACAGTGAACACGCACCACAAATGACCCCATTTTGGAAAGTAGATACTTCAAGGTATTCAGAGAGGGGCATGGTGAGTCCGTGGCAGATTTCATTTTTTTTTTTTTTGTCACAATGTCATTTTCCGCTAACTTGTGACAAAAATAAAATCTTCTATGAACTCACCATGCCTCTTTGTGAATACTTTGGGATGTCTTCTTTCCAAAATGGGGTAATTTGGGGGGTATTTATACTATCCTGGAATTTTAGCACCTCATGAAACCTGACAGGTGGTCAGAAAAGTCAGAGATGCTTCAAAATGGGAAAATTCACTTTTTGCACCATAGTTTGTAAACGCTATAACTTTTACCCAATCCAATATACACAATGTTTTTTTTTTTTTTTTTTTTTTTTTAAGCAAAGACATGTAGCAGAATAACTTTCGCTCTCAAATGTATAGGAAATTTTACTTTATTTGAAAAATGTCAGCACAGAAAGTTAGTCATTTTTTTGACAAAATTGATGTCTTTTTTTTTTTTTTTTTTTTTTTGTTTTTTTTTTGTTGAATATAATAAAAACTAAAAATTCGCAGCAGCAATCAAATAGCACCAAAAGAAAGCTGTATTAGTGACAAAAGGAGGTAAAATTCATTTAGGTGGTAGGTTGTATGACCGAGCAATAAACCGTGAAAGCTGCAGTGGTCTGAATGGAAAAAAAGGCTCTAGTCCTTAAGCGGCGAAAAGACTGTGGTCCTCAAGTGGTTAAAGGAAACATCCAAGCAATAAATAAAAAAAAAAAATCCACTTACCTGGGGCCTCCTCCAGCCCCTGGCTGCCATCCTGTGCCCTCGCTGCAGCTCAAGTGGCTCCCGGTGTCCTGAGCTGCAGAAATAGACCTCGCCAGGTCGGCTTCATGTGCGCTCCACGACGTGGGTCACGTGGGCCGGCTGACGTCATCAGGTCTGTACTTTGCAGTAGTTGTACGCCTGCGCAGTACATACCTGATGACGTCGGCCAGTCCACGTGACCTGCGCACATGAAGCCGACCTGTTTTTATTGCTTGGACCTTCCCTTTAAGTACCAATTAGCAGTGAAGTATTTCAAAAGGCCTTTTTTTTTTTTTTTCCCCACTAGGGGGATGTCCTGTTGGGGGGGGGGTCTGATCGCCGCCTAGTTGTGCCTAGCAGGGGGGTGCCTCAAAGCCCCCCTCCGCAGCGCTATTCCCCCCCCCCCCCCCACACACACACTCATTCCCTCCTCCTTCGCAATGTAGGCGGTACAGGACAACGATCCGTCCTGTACCGCCTCAGATAGGCTTCAGCCTTTCAGATGGTGGCAATCCCCGGCCAATCAGAGGCCGAGGATTGCCGATCTCCTTTACATTCCTGTAAACACCTGGGATTACGTCCCCGGGTGTTTTAAATTTAGCCTGCGAGCTGCTATCGGAGGCTCGCAGGCTGTTTACAGAGCCCCCCGCTGTGAACTGACAGGAAACACAGGTGGAACCAGACGCTGGTCGTTAAGTGGTTAAAATAACAGAATGCAATGATCTATATTGCAATATAAACATAGATAATTAGGAGTCATTGTATAGGTGGCCATACACCATACAATGAAAAGATCCAATTTCTCACCAAATCAATAACTTCGATCGGTTGTCCTAAACAATCGAAAGCTTCTTTTCTTTCTTTTTTTTATTATTTATTTATTCTCCTCCCCCCCCCCCCCCCCTGATTTTTGGAGATTGGACATGTTGGAAATTTCAGACTAACTTTGCCAAGAATTGTATGGTGTGTGATGGATTGCCAATTACTTGTACAGTTCCAATCAATTTTTTCCTGAGCTTTCAATAGTTTTATTCATGATTGTGAAAAAATTGCCCAGGTGTGGGGTACTAATTGGGCAGATTTTTGAATTGTTACAACCAGCCAGAAAAAATGTATTGCTATTCTTTAATTGAACAGATATTTTTTAAAAAAAATGCAATTGCCAGTGTTTTTAACCTCCTTGGCGGTAACCCCGTGTGTGACACGGGGTAAGCCGCCGGAGGGTGCCGCTCAGGCCCTGCTGGGCCGATTTTCATAATTTTTTTTTTTGCTGGACGCAGCTAGCACTTTGCTAGCTGCGCCAGCACTCTGATCGCCGCCGGCCCCTGCCCGATCGCCGCTATCTGCTGCGGCGCGGGTCCCCCCCAGACCCCAGCGCTGCCTGGCCAATCAGTGCCAGGCAGCGCCGAGGGGTGGCCCGGGACTCCCAATGACGTCCCGACGTCAGTGACGTCATCCCGCCCCGTCGCCATGGCGACGGGGGAAGCCCTCCAGGAAATCCCGTTCTATGAACGGGATTTCCTGATCGGAGATCGCCGAAGGCGATCGAAGCGGGCGGATGCCGCTCAGCAGCGGCCATCATGTAGCGAGCCCTCGGCTCGCTACATGATTTAAAAAAAAAAATTTTTTTTAAAAAACTGCTGCGCTCCCTCCTGGCGGTATTTTTCATACCGCCAAGGAGGTTAATGAACGTTTTTTGTAAGCGATTTCTTGAGCGTTTTCTGGTGATTTTGGGAGCGATTTTAACCACTTGCCGACCGCCTACTTCATATTGGCGGCGGCAAAGTGGCAGCCCCAGGACCACGTAACGCAGAATGGCGTCAGGTCCTGGGGCACTCTTTGGCCGGGGATCGAGCGCTGGGAGGTTGGGCCCCTTAGCGCACCTAGGCTGCAAAAAAGTGTCACACATGTAGTATCGCCATACTCAGGAGAAGTAGTATAATGTGTTTTGTGGTGTATTTTTACACATACCCATGCTGGGTGGGAGAAATCTCTCTGTAAATGGACAATTGTGTAAAAAAAAAATCAAAAATGTGTCATTTACAGAGATATTTCTCCCACCCAGCATGGTTATATGTAAAAATACACCACAAAACACATTATACTACTTCTTCTGAGTACGGCGATACCACATGTGTGACACTTTTTTGCAGCCTAACTGTGCTAAGGGGCCCAAAGTCCAATGAGCATCTTTAGGCTTTACAGGGGTGCTTACAATTAGGCACCCCCCAAAATGCCAGGACAGTGAACACACCCCACAAATGACCCCATTTTGGAAAGTAGACACTTCAAGGTATTCAGAGAGGGGCATGGTGAGTCCGTGGCAGATTTCATTTTTTTTTTTGTCGCAAGTTAAAAGAAATGGAAACTTTTTTTTTTTTTTGTTACAAAGTGTCATTTTCCGCTAACTTGTGACAAAAAATAAAATCTTCTATGAACTCACCATGCCTCTCACTGAATACTTTGGGATGTCTTCTTTCCAAAATGGGGTCATTTGGGGGGTATTTGTACTATCCTGGAATTTTAGCCCCTCATGAAACCTGACAGGTGCGCAGAAAAGTCAGAGATGCTTGAAAATGGGAAAATTCACTTTTGGCACCATAGTTTGTAAACGCTATAACTTTTACCCAATCCAATAAATATACACTGAATGGTTTGTTTTTTTTTATCAAAGACATGTAGCAGAATAACTTTCGCGCTCAAATGTATAGGAAATTTTACTTTATTTGAAAAATGTCAGCACAGAAAGTTAAAGTCATTTTTTTGACAAGATTCATGTCTTTTTTGATGAATATAATAAAAAGTAAAACTCGCAGCAGCAATCAAATAGCACCGAAAGAAAGCTGTATTAGTGACAAGAAAAGGAGGTAAAATTCATTTAGGTGGTAGGTTGTATGACCGAGCAATAAACCGTGAAAGCTGCAGTGGTCCGAATGGGAAAAAAAGGCTCTGGTCCTTAAGGGGTTTTATGACTGCAGTCCTTAAGTGGTTAACAAGTGTAAGCTTTTTGCCAGCAATTGTGTAGCCATTTTAATTCTGATTGGTCCTTTCAATGTATCATAATTTTATTTACAGTATGCATTAATTTTAAATCGCTTTCAAATTGCTATGTGTAGTGATTTCATGAGCAAATACGCCAGCGTTTATATACTTTGCAGGAATGCTAACGCTGCATGCCCTGCGATAGGCATTTTTCTAATCACAATCGCTCCAGTGGAATTGGGCCCATCCATTAACATTAGCTGAGCATTTAGGGAAATCTCTATTGTTTTGAATCGCTCTAGTGGTTTCCGGGCCTCACACTGTAAAAGTAGTTGGGAGAGTTGGAGATACAAATACTCACCAGTACAGACTGTGCACTATCTTATACTGAGGCTACTAATTGTGGCCTCATGAAGGTTCCAGCGTACATCTAGGCACTGATTACACACACTCACCTGGAATGGATATATTGGGTCGACTGGTGGAGAGCATCAGATAGCTATGACTGCCCCTTTCCTGTGTTACTTTGCCTTTAGTGTGGAAGCTGACACAAGGGTATAAAGGGAGGCATACTGAAATACTGCAGTGTGGGGTAACCTAATGGCAGCGCTGGATGTGGTGGAAACACATCCACTCCATACCAGAGAGTGAATACTGCACTAGCCATGATTTTTGTATAACACACTGATCCTTATGCCTTGAGCACACTTTAAAAAAAAAAACTATTTAAATTAATAAACAAAAATGCAGCCATGGAGACCACCAAAAATTATTACTATTGGTAGCAAGAAAAGGGGGCAATATTCATTTGGGTGGTAAATTCTATGGTAGAGCAATAAATGGTTAAATCAGTGAAGTGCGGAATGTGTGACGTAAAGCACGCCCCCACAAGCTATAACGCCAACAACCACGTGGGAGTGCAAATTGGAAAGTGCAAGAACATGCATGGCGGACAGGTAAAGTATGACTGTACAGTCACCTGGGGAGGCATAAAACATTAGGTAGGCAGCGGCCAGCGGTTTATGGCCGCCAACAGATCCCTCCTATCAGAGAGAGGTTTGTCTCTTGGTCGACTAGCTGCCAAAATCGCTAGATGTATGGCCACCTTTAGTATTCCTAGTCAAAGAATGCTGTGTGATCATGAAAAATCAGTAGCCTGTTAGTTATTCTTAAAATGATTGTTCTTTCTCCTGGATGTCCCTGAATCCTGCTTCTGTCAGGCATCGGGGTGATAAATCTCTAGATTCAGCTATACATAGTGTCCTGTTTCCTCCTTATTACCTAAATCTGTTAAACCCTCAGATTGTTTTTATGTTACGCTGACAGTAGAGCTTCTGTATATCGAGCTGGAGCCAATTTTATTGGTCTTAAAGCGGCCTGAGCCGTCTGGTCCTGAAAGGGTTAAGTTCTGAATAATGATGCTTTGTGTCTGTTTGGTTTGATGGTTGTTTGGCCAGACGGGGCCCAGAATTTGAGGCTACGTAGGTGCAGTATTGGACTAGGTTCACTGGGGTGGTGCCTGCGCTGTAGACATAGGATCACAAAAAAGGGGAAAATGTTGCACCCTGCAACCTGTATTCATTGTATGTGTTTGAGGCATACAGTTAAAGGGGCACTATGGCGAAAAATGTTAAATATGTGCAAACAGACAAATGAGTCCATTTCTTCTTCCAGAGAAAAATGAGCCATAAATCAGCACCTGAATTTTCCCAATTCGCTTTTAGGCCCCGTTCAGACTGCAGACCGCAACGCATGCGGACCGCAACGCGTACGAACGCACGCCATCCGCGTTCGTATGCGTTGCGTGGCTGATCCCATCACTGAAAAGTGAATGGGACAGCCATGCGTTTTTACAAAAAAATGCGTGCAGCATGCGTTCCCGGACCGCACAGGTCCGGAACGCATGCAGTGTGAACATCAGACATTGCACTCTATGCAATGTCTGATGTTGTGCGTGTCGGCCACCTGCACGCGTTTCCAAAACGCGGCTGGAAACGCGTGCAGTGTGAACGGGGCCTCTGTCTACTTTCAGTGTCATAGCATTGGACAATAAGACTGCATTGCTAACACTACGCAATTATATTGTACTGGTGTTATTACCTTGTGTGTTAGCAATGTGGCGTGACCCAATCCATACTTTTCATTAAAGGGGCACTATAGCAAAAAATTTCAAAATTTAAAATATGTGCAAACATATACAAATAAGTACCTTTTTTTTCCAGAGTAAAATGAACCATAAATTACTTTTTCTCCTATGTTGGTGTCACTTACAGTACGTAGTAGAAATCTGACAGAAGCAATATGTTTTGGACTAGTCCATCTTTTCCTGGTGGATTCTCATCAAGGCTTTTATTCTTTATAAAGCTATTCCCTAAAAAGGATTTAAACAATGATGCTGGCCAGCCTCCCTGCTCGCTACATAGTTTTTTGGCAGTTGGACAGAGAAACTGCCATTTACTAAGTGCTTTTGAAAATAAGTCCTTGAATACCCCCCCCCCCCCCCCCCCAATGAAGAGATGGACTAGTCCAAAACCTGTCGCTTCTGTCAGATTTCTACTACCTACTGTAAGTGACAGCAACATAGGAGAAAAGTAATTTATGACTCATTTTACTCTGGAAAAAATGTACTTATTTGTATGTTTGCACATATATTAAATTTTACAATTATTATTTTTTTTGCCATAGTCCCCTTACATTCTGCTAATATGAAGAAGGTGGAAATGTGTACAGCAGATGGGAGGGACCATTTTGTGTGGGTTTGTCTGTAGTATGGAAGGGACAGAGGCAAATCCTTCTGTTTATAGCAGTGTGGGGTCTCCTCATGCTTGACATGTTGGGACAGAATCGCTGTCTGGGAATCCCTACATTAGCAGTGTAGAGTTTGCTTCATGTCCACATTTTTGAATGCTTGTCATTCTACACAACTAAAAACATAACCGTTTAAATGAAAAGGCTTTTCTTTTTTTAGTTTGAATTTCTTCTAGTGTGAGGTTAGTGAACTTGCCATTAACCATGCCTTTGTTTGCTTCCCCCTCAAACAATTCTTATGTCACCATTGGCCATTTTAATAGTTTAAGCCAGAATAGCAAGCTAAAAGCAACAATAGACTTCACAACAGACATCGTTGGGCTGGTTTCCCACATGTGCTAGATCAGGTACGGCCAGCAGGAGCGAGCAGTGTAGTTGGGGTAGATGCATTACTCCCATAGGCTATATGGGGAACGCATCTGCTCTTCCGAGATTATCATGGACTGTACAGAAGTGAGGTCCACTTACTGCACAGGCTGACTAAATCATACTTTCAAGGCTTTTGCTGGGAATACACGGTTCGTTTCTGCCGCGCTATCTCCTCTTGGTTGTTTTTGCTGCTCGATTCTGCAGTTGAGTGACTCGAGTCTCTTATCTTCCTCTCGTTTTTATCTTTTTTCTATGCACTTCTATCAGAAATCGAGCGGCGAAAGAATCGAAGGGGAGATAGAAAATGTCGGAAATTATCTATCGAACCATCTAATCACCGCAAAAACGAACAGTGTATTCCCAGCATAAGTTTGCTCTCCTAGGTTTTTCATTGTTAGAGTTGTATAGAGGACTGATATTCGCCAGTTTTCATTTGGGTTCTAGAGAATTCCATTTTGGAAACCTCATTCACATGAAATCTAGAGCTGCTGTGCATGAAATATAGAGCTGCCGACAGAAAGGTTATGTCTTCCTGTCTACAGATCTTTTGGCCAAGCTCCTGCATTCTCTTGTGGGGCACAGGGGGTGGCCAGGGTCAGCTCTGTGCTTAGAGACTGGCCTTGAGGGAAGGTGGAGGGAGAGTCTGTTGGAAAACCATGGAGCTTCTCTACCCTCCCTCCCTTAAAGGACAACTGAAGAGAGAGGTATATGGAGGCAGGGCTGTGGAGTCGGTCCAAAAATCCTCCGACTCCTCAGTTTAGGATTCCTCCGACTCCTCTAATTTGCTTATTACAATTTTGCTGATTAAAAGTATGTAACATGAAATTCGTCTCTTAAAGAGACTCTGTAACAATTTTTTCAGCCTTAGTTCTTCTATCCTATGAGTTCCTATGCCTGTTCTAATGTGCTGGGGCTTACTGCAGCTCTTCCTAATTACACTGTCTCTGTAATAAATCAATGTATCTTTCCTCTGTCCTGTTTGTCGGGCTAAGGCTTTGATTGTGTGGAATGTGCAGGGCTGCTTGTGATTGGTAGAAGCGATACACACCCTCTGCAGGCCCCCTGCATACTCACACACTATGCTTAGCTGAGCCTATTAGAAGCTGGTTAGTTTGTTTGTAAACATTGCCTAAAACTGTTAATTACAAGCCAGGATTGCAGCAGAGAGTGGCAGAAACAGCACAGAGGGGCACAGGAGAAAATAAGGAATAGAATGGTATGCTTTTTAGTGTAAGAATATTAGAGTACAGATTCTCTTTAACTTCCAACGCTTAGGAATTTTACAAGACAACTTAAGTGAGAAGGATATGTAGACTACTATATTTATTCCCTTTAGACTAAAACTAGTCCTTGGTAAGAGTACTTGTAAAAGGTACAGACCGGAACGAAGAACATCTATCAGGCCCTAGGCAATGTAACTGTGGGTACATGTAAGAGTGATGTGCAGGTACTCTGCAGGGGAATGAGGAGATTCTTCCTCTATTACACATTCTTCATGCACAATCTGAACCAGGTTTATGGGTGACAGACAACACCTCTGTGTTCAATGTGCACAGCATTCTCAGTGGATTCCCTGCAGCTCTGTGGGGAGTGCATATGTAGAGTATAGTACTACTGTGTAACAAAGTAAACCTGAGACAGATGAAATTAAAGTTTTTATACATACCTGGGGCTTCCTCCAGCCGCCTTCAGGATAATCAGTCCCTCGTTGTCCTCCTCCACCACCTGGATCTTCTGCTATGAGTCCAGGTACTTGAGCCAGTCGGGCGTAGTGCGCATGCACACACTCCGCCGCCAGGAGCATACTACACCTGTGCAGCACTATTGCGCAGGTGCAGAATGTTCCTGGCCGTGGGAGCGGCATGCGGCCGGACAGTGCTGACTGGCTGAATTACCAGGACTCATAGCAGAAAATCCGGGTGGTGGAGGACAGCGAGGGACCGATTTTAGCCTGAAGGGGGCTGGAGGAAGCCCCAGGTATGTATAAAACTTTACTTTTCATCCGTCTCAGTTACCCTTTAATTTGTAGTCACCAAACCAAATTTTAACATATCAAATTATTTGATTTCATCAGCAAAGGGAGTGCCTACATTTGCATGAATCAGCATCAATGCAGAATTATTTCCATCTCGTTGACCATCTCTATTAGTGACACAGCTACACATCAGGCTTTATTCTTACAGCATAGATGTTATTTAGTGTATATATGAGATTCCTGTGTACACATCATATATACAGTCACAATCAGATATGTATATCTGACCTTAAAGAGAACCCGAGGTGTGTTTTAAAGAATGTTATCTGCATCCAGAGGCTGGATCTGCCTATACAGCCCAGCCTCTGTTGCTATCCCAAACCCCACTAAGGTCCCCCTGCACTCTGCAATCCCTCATAAATCACAGCCGTGCTCTGAGGCTGTGTTTACATCTGTAGTGTCAGTCTCAGCTGCTCCCCCGCCTCCTGCATAGCTCCGGTCCCTGCCCCCGTCCCTTCCCTCCAATCAGCAGGGAGGGAAGCGATGCAGGGAGGGACTGGAGTTCTGCAGGAGACGGGGAGAGCAGCAGACTGACACTATAGAGATAAACACAGCCAGCTCTGACAAGCTGTTTGTCAGCAGCGTGGCTGTGATTTATGAGGGATTGCAGAGTGCAGGGGGACCTTAGGGGGTTTGGGATAGCAACAGAGGCTGGGCTGTATAGGCAGATGCAGCCTCTCTATGCAGATAATATTCTTCAAACCCACCTCAGGTTGTCTTTAAAAATACGGGGACTGCTTTACTGAAGCAGCACAAGTAACTAATTTTGATTGGTTTATTTCATTTTTGTGGACTAAGCACAGCTATTACTGTATATATACATTATTTTTTAATGACTATTATCTGAGAAATAGAACATTTTATCATATTTTCTATTTTAATTAGTTACAAATTCATTAGGAGTCGGAGTCGGTGCATTTTTTTCCGACTCCGACTCCAGGCACCCAAAATTGCCCGACTCCACGACTCCGACTCCACAGCCCTGTATGGAGGTTGTAATATTTCTTTCCTTTTAAGCAATACCAATTGCCTGTTTGACCTGCTGATCCTCTGCCTCTTATACGCTTAGCCATAGACCCTGAACAAGAATGCAGCAGATCAGGTGTTTCTAACATTCAGATCTGACAAGATTAGCTGCATGCTTGTTTCTGGTGTTATTCAGACACTATGGCAGTCAAATAGACAATCAGGGCTACCAGGCAACTAGTATTGCTTAAAAGGAAATAAATATGGCAGCCACCATATACCTTACTTCAGTTGTCCTTTAACTACAAGTGGCGTGCCCCCTCCACAGCCATACAGAGCAGACCTAGCAGGTCGCTGAGTGCACTGTCCTTTTCTCTCTTTTACAGCTGCTTACTATGCTGCACTATAATATGTATGGCTTCCGGTACTTGTCACGTGACATGCATTGGGAGCTGTATAGAGAGGGTGAAGCAACACAGCTGGCGTCTGTAAGGAAATGTGATGACTTGTTCACACTACAAATTCAAATACTCGCTGTGCCTAACTCCATAGAGTATATGTACCTTTTGTTAAAAACTTGGGATCTAAATATGGTTTGTCTGTCATGGATGTTCTACAAAAACAAGCATCTGTATTTTTGTCTTCATTTGTGCTAGGCTTGATCACCGTATGTGTTTGTTACCTATACTTATCTGCGATTTTGTGTACATCACCATAAATCCTAGCGCTGTGTAAAACTGTGAATTTTGTTTTTTAGCAAATGATGATGGAAGGCGATATGGCGGAGGCCATTGTTGACGACTCTGAAACGTTCATTAAAAGAAGAGAAACGAAGACTTACCAGAGACGGCGAGATGGTGTTGCTGATGAAGATGGCTGTGTAATAGTGCAAACTCATGCTGATGGTACTGAAATCACCCATGTCGCCCATGATGTTAATAGCAATGTCCAGATGGTTATGATGGAACAACTTGATCCTACAATCCTGCAGATGAAAACAGAAGTAATGGAAGGTGTGGTGGGCCAGGAAGTGGATCCGAATGGGGATGATACACAGATAATAACACTACAGGTGGTGAACATGGAAGAACAGCCAATAAATCTTGGAGAACTCCAACTTGTCCAGGTGCCTGTAGCTGTTCCAGTTTCTGCCAGTGAACTCCATGCAGCGTATGGAAACGAACTGGGAAAAGATGGCCTTCAAGAAGGAGAACCTATGATTTGCCATACACTGCCTCTTCCAGAGGGTTTCCAGGTTGTAAAAGTGGGAGCAAATGGTGAAGTGGAAACGTTAGAACAAGCAGAGCTACAGCCACAAGATGAAACCGCTTGGCAGAAGGACCCAGATTATGCCCCACCTATCAAGAAAATTAAGAAGACAAAGAAGAGTAAACTGCGATACACAGAAGAAGGAAAGGATGTCGATGTGTCCGTGTACGATTTTGAAGAGGAGCAGCAAGAGGGATTGCTTTCGGATGTTAATGCAGAAAAGGTTGTTGGAAACATGAAACCTCCAAAACCAACAAAAATTAAAAAGAAAGGTATATTTCAAATTGCGTCAACAGTAGGCTTGCCCAACCATAAGCAGTTTCATAAACCTGTTACACCCCCAGATATAGGTCTATAGAGTTGTTTTTAAAAGATTATACTTTCCATAAGTGATGAGGTTTACATGCATTCTTTTAGATAGAAAGTATGCCAGACTATGTTCCAGATCCTTGCTGGCCGTCCACTTATTCCTGGACGTACCGGTGTTTGGCTGGTTTCCGACGATGCTGAAAAGTAGTACCGGCTTCTCGGCATCGCACTGATAACATTGTAGAGACTATGCTATTGAATATCCCTGCCATATTTGTAGGCGCCAGTTTCTGACAAGACATAGTCATAACATAGACCCGCCTTTCCCTTCGCCACTATGGCTCACCCAGGTTTTGTTTTTTTTTTTTCTTAACGAGGGGTGAGCTTGCAACATAGCAGTAGACTTCTGAGTATGCACGGAGTCCTACTTTGTTGTGTTTGCAGACAATAAATTGAATTGTTTGTTTTTTGTTTTTTAACCAGGTGTGAAGAAAACCTTTCAGTGTGAGCTTTGCAGCTACACATGCCCCAGGCGCTCCAATCTAGATCGTCACATGAAGAGTCACACTGATGAACGTCCCCACAAATGCCATCTGTGTGGAAGAGCTTTCCGGACTGTTACTTTGCTTAGAAACCACCTTAACACACACACAGGTTAGTTTGTGGATTGTGTAAATTTCCCATTGAAGTAGCCATCATTGCTAGTGAAACATTAAACCAACCGTACCACAATATATTTCAGCTATTTTGACAAGTTTGTTTTGTTTATTTCACTGCCTTGCCTGTGTTTTCCCTGCTCCTTTTCTTTTTATCTTCTGAACTGCTCCTGTAGGTAACTGTGAAAAACCCTTATTGGCCATCGGCTGTTGGCGAAATGGGAGTGTTTCGACGCAGTAACCCCAGCTTAGTTGTAGGGCTGTGAAGGGAGCAATAACTGTTACTTCCTGCTTTGTGCAGACTTGTGAGATGAAGAGAATTCCAGCAGATTTACAAAAAGATAAAATTATACCGTTCAGACCAAACTTGAAAGCAGCCTGTTATCCAGCACCGGCGGGAATTGGCTGGTGCCAGATAAGTGTGCTTTCTGGTTGTTTGAGACTTGATGTTAAAAATAGGCCTAGCCGATACAGTAGTATACCCAACTCCATATACATACCAAGAACTCTGTATTAAATGTTAAAACACAGTAATTTAAAGTAAATTAACCTTGGTGGAGCCGTGAAACTTGGTGTTTAAACAGCATAGCCCACAAAAAGCCTAAGAAGTTGGCCTTTGGTGATTTGTGCTGGTTGGTTGAGACTTCTGGTTAGTTGAGTTCCAGTTAACTGGGACTGTATTGTAGTAGCATTCACTTACAAAATCACTTGTAGTGTTATGTTATAGACTTCTCTATAAACTATCCAAAAGTTTTATTTTAGTTTTGATAGTGTGGATAAGGAGGGCAGGAAATAAAACCTTATTCCCAAGTGAGACTAATTACATTTTATTGCTTTTTCTCATTTTCTTCTCCAGGACTTAATCTTTTCTTATTGAAGCTATTGAGGTTCAGCGGCTGTTTGCATTAATTAATAATTAATTTTTATTGTTTTATGTGGTCAAGAGACCCGAATTTTACTGTGATCTTTTGGTAGCGTGTAGCTTTACTTATAGTGTGGATATGGTTACATGATTCTTTACTCTTCAGTGCATGACTTACAACTTTGTACATATAAAACACGCGCGCTTAGACTTGTACAGTTTATGTGAGATGCTTTAAGAGTCTGAATTTTATGTTTTCAGGTACCAGGCCTCATAAATGCCCAGACTGTGACATGGCCTTCGTGACCAGTGGCGAATTGGTCCGACATCGCCGATACAAACATACACATGAGAAGCCATTTAAGTGTTCAATGTGTGATTATGCCAGTGTTGAGGTATGTATTGCCTTGCCAAGTTCTGTAGATTTTTTTTTTTTTTTATATTATACTGTTTGATCAGTTTTAAACTCACGATCGTATATGTACTAACACGCATAAGAATCCTAGTTTGCTGCTCTTTCTCTTGACTCTTTTACGCAGTATGTTAAGGTACCTGGGATTATTTTTAAATGTTTTGTTCTTCTCTTGTCTATCTTACAGAGGATCTGTTGTAGTAATAATAATAATAATAATAAAATCCCTCTGGGGGATACTTACCTCGGAAAGGGGAAGCCTCTGGATCCTAACTAGGCTTCCCTCATCCTCCTCTGTCCCTGTTGCTTTGCCGGGCCACTCCCCCCACCCCCGAGTCGCGGCGAGGTAAATATTTACTTATCACGATCCGGCGCAAGTGCACTAGCCGCTCTTCATTCGGTTTCAGGCCGAAATAACCACACCTAATCCGCTCTACTGCACTGGCGCAAGTCCTTTTTTGCACAGCAGAGCGGATATGATCGGGCTCGGCTATTTCTGCCTGGCCGGAACAAAGAGCTGCTACTGCGCCTGCGCTGGATCCCGGAGAGGTAAATAAATCAAGCTTGTCGGGGGGGGTTCTTTAGTCTCTTTAAATAACTGAACACTCTTTTTATTGAATCTCTTCAGATTCTGCAATCCTTTCTAATTATTTCAGAAATTCTTTAATTTCTAATTTTGTGAAAACAAACTTATAAGAAACCTGGGCAATTCAAAATAAGTAGATGTTGCGAACATTGCATAACCAAGAGTTGCTTGAAATATAAAAACTGAATGTCCGTGTTCATTAGTTTAGAAATACACACCACTGGCTACGCATTTACGATTTAGTCATTTGATATTTTATAATATACATTCTCCCATATGTGCGCTAAAAGAACATCTGAAGTGGTAATAGTTGTACCTAAATATGGGCACTATTGATGAATATTGCTCGCAGCCATGCTCCCCTCCTCCAGGCACAGGAATAGAAGGCTGCCGAGTGCTGTGCTTGTGCAGTGCTTCGATGCTCGTACATGGAGGGGCGCGCACAGCCATGATAGACAATCTCAGCCACCTGCAGAGGGGTTGTGGATCATTTTTAATTTGTTTTTTTTTTTTTTTCCACATTGCCAGTGTACGATAAAACCCTTTTTCCTTAGTGTACCCAAGGTGAGAAAGATATGCAGGCTGACATGTTTATTTTCTTTTAAATAATGCACACTGCCTGGTTGTCCTGCTTATCCACTGCCTCTAATATTTTTAAGCCATAGACCAGTGTTTCTCAAACCTGTCCTCATGACTCCCCAACAGTGCATGTTTTTCAGGCAACCTCTCCTATGCACAGGTGGGGTAATTAGTGTCTCAGCTACCTAGCTGAATCTATGTAGCTGAGACACTAAGTACTCCACCTGTGCATACGTGAGGCTGCCTGCAAACCATGCACCGCTGGAGGGTCATGAGCAGTGATGGTCACCAGATGAAATCCAAATAGGTTTTATTCGGATTTCATCCAGGTAATTAAAGCACCTGTGGGGGGGGAGGGCGTGCGTGCGTGTTAATCTTACCCATCAGACGTTGTCTTGGATCTGTCTGTGTTCTAATCGCGTCACGTGACTACAAACACTTCCTCCAACCCGGAAGGAGGAAGGGTTTGTAATCACTTTACCACGGCTTGGAACGCATCGTGGGAGGCGCCGTGGGACAGATCAAAGAAGACATCTGATGGGTAAGTTTAACGCCCCTCTCGCCCACCTGCACAAGTGCGTTAATTACCTGGATGATATCCAAATGAAAGGCATTCAGATTTCATTCGTATATGGATTTAAAGTGAACCTCCGGACTAAAAATCTACTTATCAGAACTGAAAAGGCTTGGTGTTTAACAGTTTCACAGGATCAGAACTTTGTTTTTCTTACCAAAGCATCATTTTTAGCTAAGCTCCACCCATCAAAGAATTCTGCCCAGCCGTTTTTCCTTGATGCTGTACAAAGCATGATGGGATTTCCTATGTTTGTATTCACATTGCCTAGCAACTAGGAGGGGTGATCAGCACACAGGACAGTTGGAACTGTGTCTCATGCTCCCTGTCACCTCCTTTCAACCAAAAAGATGGCTGCCGTCATGAAATCAAACATTTGCCTGTTCTTTTAAAACAGGGTGGGTAAGAGATTATATTACCTATCTATTTTAATTAACATAACTAATGTAACCTAATGACAGTATTTTTGTTTAGGCTGAAGTTCCTCTTTAAGAGCATCCCTGGTCACGAGGACAGGTTTGAGAAACATTGCCATAGACACTGAACAAGCTTATGCAGGTCAGATGTCTTGACAAATCTGACAAGATTAGCTGCATGCTTGTTTCAGGTGTGATTTAGTCCCTACTGACAAATATCAGCTGGACTGCCAGGTAACTGGTATTGTTTAAACGGAAATAAATATAGCGGCAACCGTAGGTCTCACATGTTGGGTTCCCTTTAAAACCCGCAATATTCAGGCTCCACAAATGGCACAGGTTGGTGCAAACCAGATAATTAGTTGTGAAGTCAGATTTCTTGAACTAGGTAGACTGCAATCCTGTTCATACAGCTGAACAATATGCAAACCTCTTTTTTCGCTCTTTTAAAAAACTTACATTGATCCATAACCACTTGCTATACAATATAAATGGCATCAAGCATTTAGGTGGTCCTTTATGCCTTCTTAACAGAATCTCTGCAGCAGCTTTGAGGTCTCTGGGGAAAAAAGTTTCCCAATGTCTTCCAGCTCACATCTGTCGGCCTTTCTATTCCTGAAGGTTTTAAATTATTTATAGATCTTTGGCTTTTAGGCACTGACAGTTCAGCCATCTCTATTGAAAGGGGGGGGGGGGGGGGGGGGTGGCAGCTTTCCTCCCATGCTTTTCTCCCCTGTCCTGGGCTTCCAACAACTCATTATTCCCAGTGTGCACATAAATGAAAACTGGCTTCTTCTCTATGGCTAAGCAGTGTGTTGTCTTTTCACGCATGCCAATGCAAAATCCAACTCTGAATTTGACTTTCCTGGCAGAGTAATGCTGTGAGCATACATGAGTTTTATCCAGCAACCGACCAGGTACCTATATTGAAGAAATACAGGCTCTTTTTGCCATTGTTCTTCTAGTGGCAAGTCTCTCCATAGGCCTCCATTGACCTCAGAAATTATTTTTTTTTTTTTTGGCTATGATAAGGAGTGACCACAAGCTCCGATACGTGTGAGCTAATATGCCGATTCTTGAATAAAAAAACGGACTTTTATCCATCCAGTTGAGCGGACCTTCTCTTCATTCTATCTCTTAATTCTATAGCGGTTTGGCCTGGCTGTGCTTGGTCCTGCACCTGGTGGGAATGGCGGTGGGAGTGGTGAGCGGTGTTTCCCTCTTCGTTCATGTAACATAATATTCTGCTGTTGAGTACCCTTTAAGACTTTGATGTGATGGATTTTGTTTGGCCAGTAGGGGAGCTCAGGAGTGCAACTTCTCTTGCTTTCAGTTTCAGCTTGTCTATCACACTAACTAGAACTACGGAACATTTTAATACCACTTTTTACTAAAGAGGACGAAGAGGTTTCCTTTCATTGTATGTTTATTTCCTGATGTCTATATGCGGGACCAGTTTATGTCAACCTCTTTCTATCTATTTGAGGATAATTGCTATAAGCTGTTAATAATTTTTGAACAGGTTAGCAAACTGAAAAGACACATCCGTTCTCACACTGGTGAGCGACCTTTCCAGTGCAGTCTATGCAGCTACGCCAGCAGAGACACCTACAAACTCAAGAGGCACATGAGAACTCATTCTGGTAATTTTTTATTTTTATTTTTAATTTTGAACTTAATTGGTCATTGTTGAATGAAGAGTTATAGATGTATATGACATGCATACATTGTGAATCTGCAGGACACTAGAAAACTACACAAGGAATCCTGTGTACAGGTGCATTGAGGGTACTTTACATTAGAGAAAGTAAGGAAGCATAAGAACTATGGTTTTTAGGCAGAGGGACATTGGTAAACTCACATTCCAATAACAGGAGCAACAAGGCAGAGCTGTCCTATGCAATAAGTACGTACACTATGCATGCTCACAAATGCAATTATAACTATTTAAAAAAATGACGGTCCATTTTACCACTGAATCAAAACTCTGATACACTAGAATCTCTTTATAGTAAACTCCAAGGGGCCAAGTAGTTTACTATGTCAGAAATTGTCCTTTGCATTTTCAATAAAATGCCATTGGAAAGAAAAAATGAAAAGCAGTACAGTACACAGGAAGCATAGGTGTCTCCAGTTAATGCAGGTACAGATAGTGTGCTTCTCTGTCCATGTGTCTGTGCAGCTTTGCAGCCATGCACATGTAAATACTGTACATGGCAAACGTGCACAAGCAAGTCACAGAGGCAATTCCCTCAGCAGTCAGGCAGCAGCTTGCTCAGAAAGCTTATGTCTCAGTTGATCCAGCTTGCAGTCTAGCCCATGGATCAGCCAGCACCCAGAGTAGCATGCAGATAGAGAGAGCAGGCTACAAGTAAGTGCCATCCTGCCCACCAACCATGGATGGCTAGTAGGTCTGACGCATGCACCCTCCCACTTTCCACTATAGCCAAATAAATATTAGAGGTAAAAAAAAAAACAGGTTCGCTATAACCAAAGTTCTATTATATTAGGGTTTACTACACCTGGTGTTACACACAGATACATATAATGCACTTGGCCAAGACCTGGACACTTTGTACTATACTATAGCTGAGTTTCCTATAATGGGATTATACTGTAATAACCATACATCTTGACAGAACCCATACAGCATACTGCATGTAATGTTTTTTTTTTTTTTTTTTTTTAAATAGCTGTGATCTCAGTAGTTACATGTGCTAAATAGGTTTTTTGTTTTTGTTTTTTTTCCCCTTCCAGGTGAAAAGCCATATGAATGCTATATTTGCCACGCTCGCTTTACACAGAGTGGAACCATGAAAATGCACATATTGCAGAAGCATACTGAAAATGTGGCCAAATTTCACTGTCCTCATTGCGATACAGTTATTGCGAGAAAGAGTGATTTAGGTAAGTGACAGATCCATGTTGGTTTTACTGGATTTTTTTTTTTCTTCTTAGTATATTGAGGTCTTGCTGTACATTTTTATGACTATGGATGAGGGAAGATTTGTTTGTATAAGTTAATGTCCCTCACGAGGGAAGGCAGATGGCATATAAAGATCATCAGATGGCAGTTGCGTCAAGCCTCGTACTTGCTAGAGAAAACCTTCCGCCTCATACAATCGTGCAAGGTCTCTGCTTAGAACCTTGTGTGTGTGTGTGTGTGTGTGTGTGTGTGTGTGTGTGTGTGTGTGTGTGTGTGTGTGTATAGCTGCCCCATGACTAAAGGCAATTTGGCAAGGCCTGATCACTAAATGACAAGTGATGAATCAGAACATTATTTTTTTTACATATCCACACTGCCGGATGCTCTTCACCTCTGCGCTATCCGTTGTCCCTTTCACTGAGCAGTGCTCTTTCCCCAAGCTGATGCCTTAACAATCGTTAGGGGTGGCAATAACTGCCTGTGTGTACAGCTGATTGATAAAGAAGGCTTAGCACGTTGATTAGTTAGCTCTGCTTCTGGGTTGAGAGAAATTTGCATGTGCAATTTAAAGTGTACCAGAGACCAGATAATACAAACATTTTATACATACCTGGGGCTTCCTCCAGCATCATCCGCACGAAACGACCCCACACTGTCGTCCTCGGCCTTCTCCAGCTCCTGTACCGGGTCCTGTAACTTTAGCCAGTCTGTGCGCCCACTACGTAGCTCTCCGCCAGCTGCAGGAGAGATATGTAGAAAGCGCACTTCTCTTGTGCAGACTAGCTGTGACTGGCTGAAGTTATGGGAGTCGGTAAAGACTGAGGATGGCGGCGTGGGTGCAATCTGTGCGGATAGGGCTGGTGGAAGCCACAGGTATGTATAAAACTTTTATATTATCTGGTCCCTCATTTCCATTTAAATCTTTATTTATTTATCCCTACCATAACGCGATGTTTCATACTGTGTTTAAATGTTTATCAACTTCATGATGATTCTCTATCCTTTAACCTCCCCGGCGTTCTATTGAGATCGCCAGGGAGGCTGCGGGAGGGGTTTTTTTTAATTAAAAAAAAACTATTTCATGCAGCCAACTGAAAGTTGGCTGCATGAAAACCCACTAGAGGGCGCTCCGGAGGCGTTCTTCTGATCGCCTCCGGCGCCCAGAATAAACAAGGAAGGCCACAATGAGCGGAGTGACGTCATGGACGTCAGCCGACGTCCTGACGTCAGCCGCCTCCGATCCAGCCCTTAGCGCTGGCCGGAACTTTTTGTTCCGGCTGCGCAGGGCTCAGGCGGCTAGGGGGGCCCTCTTTCGCCGCTGCTCGCGGCGAATCGCCGCAGAGCGGCGGCGATCAGGCAGCACACGCGGCTGGCAAAGTGCCGGCTGCGTGTGCTGCACTTTATTTGAAGAAAATCGGCCCAGCAGGGCCTGAGCGGCAGCCTCCGGCGGTGATGGACGAGCTGAGCTCGTCCATACCGCTCAGGAGGTTAAGAAAAGTCATTCACTAAGTAGCTTTTTATTGAAAAGTCAAGTAATTATAGACTTGTACAACTGTTTTATCATCCCACAGGCCTCCAGCCTCCTCTGTGTGTAGCTGATCGCATTTTCAGCCATGCACAGTGCATGCGATCCTCAGACATCCGTGTGTGGCGATTCACTGCGGAATCACAAAACATGGTTGCATACATTGTTGTGCAATCGCAGAGCAAATCACTTCATTATAAATAAATGGAATCACAATCACATTATACGATTCTTTGTGCGATTTCGATTACAATTCTATTTACGATCCGATTTAAATCCGACATGTCCTATCAGGATTCGATTTGCCATTGTTTTGCAATGGCAAATTGAATTGAATCAAATCGATTCCCGATCGGACATGTCAGATTGAATCTGGTCGTAAATAGAATTGTAATCGAATCGCACAAAGAATCCTATCGTGTAGATTGGGCTAAAGAGGAGGCTACACTTTTATGAAATATTAATATTTCAGGTACAAGACTTAGAGGTTTTGAGGCTCCATCTTTTGTAAGTTTGTGATGGCCTGTGACTCTGTGCTCTAAAGTTTTTTTATTTAGTTGTGCATTCTGCATAGATTCACAAAGGCGAACTCTCTTTTCACAAGGTTTTAGTATGACCACTATTTTCTAAATCGTAATCTTAAGTCCTTTATCGGGTTGATCACTTGGATAAAACAATTTTTTTTTTCTAGGTTTTGGGATCACCTTTGGGTTTTTTAATGATCATAGTGTATTCCTTAGTAAATTAGGTTTCTGGTTGCCTCTATTGCATAGCGAATCCAAAGTCAAGATTAGGGATGATCAATGAGTTGCAAATATTTCCGAGTTCATGCAGAATTATGTACATTTTTATACAAATGTATGCAGTTTGAAAATGGACAAATCCATTTAAACCTTGGTGGGACTTGATTGGTCCATTTTCAAGCTGCACAAATTTGCATATAAATTTACATAATCATGCATGAACTCAGAAATTTGCATCTCATTGCTCATGCCTAGTCAAGATGGCATTGGTGCCCCGTACTTCCAGTGTAAAAGGCAGAGCCTGTCATGTCGAGCTCAGTCTTAATGCTGCTATGATCAGGAGGGGTCTCAGGTTAATAACTTACCTGCTTGCCTGTAATTCAATATACAGGTGACCCTCCACCTCCCTCTTCAAAAGCTCCCTATGGACTTTTTTTTTTTTTTAGTCTTCCGAAGCACTTGCCACTCCCACATGCGTTGCTGCAGGCCACCTCCAGCTCGCCAGCCATGGCCTAATTGGTGGCTGCTGGGGGTGGGCCACAGCAACCTAGGTGGGGGTGGCCACAGAGCTTCAGAAGAGTTTTTGGAAAAATGGCCACAACTGTCTGGCTGAGAAGGGGGTCTAATAAATTACAGGCAATCGGGTACGTTATTAACCCTATGACCCCTCCTGATCCTGGCAGCATTAAGACAGAACCTGACATGGCAGGCTGTGCCTTTAACACTGGGAGGACTCTTCAAACGTCAGTATTTTAAATGCTATATTTGTCTTGTAGCGGTTAACCATGTTTTTTGTTTCATCCAGGGGTTCACCTGAGGAAGCAGCATTCTTTTATTGAGCAAGGCAAGAAGTGTCGCTACTGTGATACAGTCTTCCATGAGCGTTATGCTCTTATCCAGCACCAGAAGTCTCACAAAAATGAAAAGCGATTTAAATGTGACCAGTGTGAATATGCCTGCAGACAGGTGATTTTTATTTTTTATTTTATTTTTTTTATTCTCATCAAGAATAGTTGGTTTACCCCATTTAAACTTGGTGTAACTGAATAGAGGTGGCTAATGAGATCCTAAGAATTCCTAATGAATGCAGATATATACAAGTATATGCATCTTGAAAATGCCCCAATCGCATTTTGCCTTAATTTGGTCCCTTTTCAAGCTGCCTAAATTAGCAAAAAATTTTGAAAACTTCTGCAGCAATTTGGGATTATTTGCATCTCATGGATCCTCCCTACAACTAAACACCGAATTTGTAAACTCAACATCTTAAGGTGGCCATACATCAGACGACTTGGCAGCTGTTCGACCATCCAATTCAATTATTGTAATCGAATTGGATGAAAATTGATGCTGCCAAGTGCATGCTTGACCGACAAAGCGACCAGTTTCGGGACGGAAATTGGTGGCATGGTCGATCGCGCACGCCGCAAGATGTCGAGCCGAAGTTGGCTGGTCGGGTGTGCAGCGATACGGCGGTGATTTCCGGGACGAGATTACGAAGCCCCCCCGCCGCCGCTACCGTCGCAATGTATAAATCTGCCCGGTGTGTGCATTTATGCTTTACCTGTCCTGTAGCAGCCACTGCGCGGTGTCCATAACCTCTTGGCGGCTCTCAGTACGCGCCACCGGTGCATATTGTCTAATGTCAATCACTATGCACCAGTGACATGTACGGAAAGCCGCCCAGAGGATTACGGACACCGCGCGGAGGCTGCTACTGGAAATGGGCCTTAAAGCGAACCAAGCACCAATGTAAACATTCTTCTGAACTGAGTGTGCTGCTCATTACTTCTCACCCCCCCCCCCCCATTCAGATGCGCCATCTTCTACATATCCCGGCATGCATTGTGGCACGCACATGCTCACAACACTGCTGGGAGAGGGGCAGGAGGTTTGGTGCTGCCTCAATGGCGCGTTCCATTTAGAACCTCCCTTATTCGTGCTTTGTTCATTGATAAATATGTGCTATTTATGGTTGCTTTCTTTTATCTGCATTTTAATCTTGTGCTTTCTGATTTCTTCCTCCTCCCCCTTTGAATCTCCCAGGAGCGTCATATGATCATGCATAAGCGAACGCATACTGGAGAGAAACCGTATGCATGCAGTCATTGCGACAAAACATTCCGCCAGAAACAGCTCCTGGACATGCACTTCAAAAGATACCATGATCCCAGCTTTGTCCCTGCTGCTTTTGTGTGTTCCAAATGTGGCAAAACATTTACTCGGAGGGTAAGTTTTTTTTTTTTTTTTTTTTTTTTTTTTTTTTTTTTTTTTTTTTTTTGTGTCCCCCCCCCCCCCACACACTTATTACATGCAGACATTGTTTATATAACAATCATTAAATTGTTTATGTATATTACTTCAACAACCCATGCATAGCATCGCACTAGGCTGTAGGTGCCGTCCGATTAAGCTATATTATATTGCCATACAGCTTAGATCTGTCGCATGGCAATTTTAGCTTTTTTGTTTTCTTATTCCAAGCACAGTCATGGTGTACAGAGGAGGATCCCACTGTGCAAGTGGAGTTTTAGTTGTTCCCACAAAGCCGGTCAGTCTCGCTGTAGCCTGACACCTTGTTCATAAGGCTGCACTACAGTGTTTTTCTAAGCAAGGGGGAAGAAGTCTCCTTCCCTGCTGCCCCTCTCGCACAGTTAAGAGGAGGCGGCAGAATCTTGGATAACTATTGCTGCAGCTGTTTTTAGCCCTTCAAATTGTCTGAGACAACCTCCTACAATAACCACCTACTTATACCTTAAAGCCAGGGCTGATTTTTGGACTTAATGAAACCACTATAGCCTAACTTTGTGTTAGTGATTTCTGTGAACCTTTAAACTATGTAACCAACACACTGTAGACCCACTCTACATAGGTTCACCAGGCTAACATAAGAGATCTTGGAATCCTGGTCTAAAAGTGTCTGCATACTTAACCTTCCGGGGTAAGCCGTGCAGGAGGTTTTCTCAGGCCCAGCTGGGCCGATTTGCACAATTTTTTTTTTATTTTTTATTTATTTGTTTGCCGCACGCAGCTAGCTGCATGGGCACACCGATCGCCGCCGCCCCGCGCCGATTTGCCGCTATTCGCCGCGCATGCCCCCACCCTAGACACCTTGCGCAGCCTGACCTATCAGCGCCAGGTAGTGCTGAGGGGTGGATCGGGACTCTCGGTGACGTCATCCCGCCATGGCGACAGGGGAAGCCCTCCAGGAAATCCCGTTCTTTGAACGGGATTTCCTGATCGCCGGAGGCGCTCGAAGAGGGTAGGGGGATGCCGCTGCACAGCAGCTAGGGCTCGCTACATGATATATAAATAAAAAATTACAAAAAAAGGCTGCGCTGCCCCCTGGCGGTTTTTAATAGACCGCCAGGGAGGTTAAAGGACAACCGAGGTGACCTGTATGTACAGTGCCAAGCACACCAATAACTAGGCTGTGTTCCTTTTTCTTTCTTTCTCTGCCTGAAAGAGTTAAATATCTTAAGTGATTTTTTTAGGAGACTGCGGATAGATACAATTTTCTCTTCAGTTTATTTTCACCTCGGATGTCCTTTGTGTTAAGTGTGCTTTAAATAGTTTCAAATAAAGCTGATCAAGATTGCAGTATAGTTGCATTATTTATTGTACACACTCGATAAGATTTAGGCATGTCCACTCTAGTATGCGCAGTATAGGCTGTCAAGCTGTGTTTATACTGATAGTAAAGAAGCTGCAGTGTGTTCTGATCTATGCTTGAATAACGAGTCTGAGTCTTTAACCACTGCTTCTACAGGGTTATATAGGCTATCTGCACTTAAAATATCCCTCTGAGTAGGGCTGAACAATTTTCTGTTTAAAACCAAAAATTGCGATGAGGGCAATGACTATCTTGGGATCGTCAAAGCGGTGGTTTTTGCCGCTGCCGCCTGGTCTGCTCCGCTCCCTTCCCCTGCTTGCCGCCCCCTCCTCCAGTAATTTCCCGTCAGTCGGGCTCACCGCATTGAACTACCACGCGGTGAGCCGCATGAAAGAGACGGCGAGCATTCTCGGCCTGTACCAAGAAGTGTGATGTCACTTCCTGGCTGCCACCGTTACTAGGCAACACTTGTTGCCTCTTCCATGCGGCTCACCGCGCAGTGTGCAACGCAGTGAGCCCGACTGTAATGGGAACTTACTGGAGGTGGGGGGCCGCGAGCAGGGGAAGGGAGCGGAGCAGGTAAAGTCAGAGGGGAGATCTGGAGGCTGCAGCACCTACACAATGCCTAACCTGTCCTGTGGCCTCTACTCAGTGCTTAACCTGTCCTGTGGCCCCTACACTGCCTAACCTGTCCTGTGGCCCCTACACTGCCTAACCTGTCCTATGGCCCCTACACTGCCTAACCTGTCCTGTGGCCCCTTCACAGTGCCTAACCTGTCCTGTGGCCTCTACACAGTGCCTAACCTGTACTGTGGCCTCTACACAGTGCCTAACCTGTCCTGTGGCCTCTACACAGTGCCTAACCTGTCCTGTGGCCTCTACACAGTGCCTAACCTGTCCTGTGGCCTCTACACAATGCCTAACCTGTCCTGTGGCCTCTACACAATGCCTAACCTGTCCTGTGGCCCTCTACACACTGCCTAACCTGTCCTGTGGCCCCTATACACTGCCTAACCTGTCCTGTAGCCTTATCTTAATTCTGCAATGTATGAATTGTCTCTCCAGAATACAATGTCAAGACATGCTGATCATTGCACTGGTCCTGATGGAACTGATGGTGAAAATGGAGAAGGAGAGATTGTGCACAAAAAGGTGAAACGTGGGCGAAAAAGGAAAATGCGCTCCAAAAAGGAAGGCTCAACAGATAGCGGTAAGATCTCTTGACAGTGACCTTGATTTGAAATGGTAATCAATAGACATATGACCTCTCCAACACTGCTACTGCCTACAGAGTGTGCCCTAGTGGCTGCAGCTCTGGTGCTTTGAGTCTTCCATGAGAAAATATAAATGTTCTGTGTCTTGTCTCGCGTATTCTTTGAAAGTGCTGAAGAACAGGTCAGTGCTATCTAAATAATGGTGATTCTTTTTTTTTTTTTTTTTTTTTTTTTTTTTTTACAGGGTTTCTTTAACAGACCTTTTCTTATGCTAAACAGTCATATCTGCCTGTAGGCTTCTCTAAAATAACACTAATCTAAATAACTAAAAACAAAATAATACACAGGAGGAAGGGGAGCAGTGCAAGGAACCAGCTACTGACGGAATAGACATTAGAGGTAGTGAGGATAACTGAGGAATGAGACCTCCCATATAAGCATACTAGAAATGTGTATAATCCTATTTTAGGATTTCCCAAGCTCAGTCAGTCTAAAGATTTTATATGGACAATGTGGCTGCTTACATAATCTATAGAGTATCTACAGCAAGTATTACAGATGTCCTCTCCAGCTTTGGCCGCTTACCATTACCTTTCTTTTCCTTGCTCCATATGTTTTACATCAGCAGTAACATGCAATGCCCCGGTTTCAGGACCTCTCAAGGAAAGCAAAAATGTGGTTTACAACAACCAGATGGGAATACCCGGTTTCATTTCTTTTTTGTTTTATATATAGCATATTTATATACAAACTTTGCTCTGGATTTCAGGTAGATCTGTTTAACCACTTTTTATAGCCCCCTAGTGCACAGGCGATATATATTTTTTTTTTTTTTTCCCCCAATTCAGTCTTCCACAAGTTTAATGGTTTATTGCTCTGCCAATCAATTGTACCTTTTCTACTCACTAATAGAGCTTTCTTTCAGTGGTATTTGAATGCTGCCGCGATTTTTATTTTAAAAGTTTGTTTAAAAAAAAAGGCCCTTTTTTTTCTCCCCCCATCCCCCAATTAGCCCTATATTGCATTGCATACACTACACATAGGCTTCCACCTATGATGGGGATTAGATTGTGAGCCACTCATGTGGACCGTTAAGTGACAAGGACATCCTCTACAGTGCTGCGCTAGATTGCAGCACTGTATAAATATATTTGGGGGGTTTTGTGTTAAAATCAGCCTGCCAGCAAGCACTCGTTCTCGCGAGATCACGCCATATGGCATGATCGAGGAACAAGAGAGCCACTCTGCGGCTGCCATCCTGCGCTAGGCGGTCACAGAGAGGTCAACCTCCTTGGCTGTATGATTTCCGGGTTTTAGGGTCTTTTCGGCATGTTTCAGACTCAGGGGGGAAAATCATGCCGCCAGAATGCCTGCAGCAGCCCCTGCTCTCACTCACCTCCCTGGGCTCTGGTGCTGCAATTTTCTCTGTCCTCCGGATTGCGCTTTAACTCTGTAGTGAGATCACTGTCGGCGATCTCACCAGAGTGATTCAGAGCCTCGGAGGACAGGAAGGAGAACGGCTCCTGACGTCTGCATCCCCCAGGAGGTGAGTAACAACGCGTACTATACTCTGCATTGAGCTCCTAGCGGCTAGCCCGAGCGTAGCTCAGGCTTACCGCCAGGGAGGTTAAGCATGACTACAAAGAAATTTAAAATTCAAATCTGATAATACATGGTGAGTTCAGGTATGGTTTTAAGTATAATGGGGTCCTGTGCAAAATTTACATGTGAGGCACCTTTTAATACTGTAAAGTTCTGACCTGTACAGCAGTCCTGACATATGGAGCCCCTTTGGAACTTGAGGTCCTTGGCAACTGCCCATTTTGACCCTAAAGAAGCACCACCCCTGGGTGAGTCACAGGCGAGGCTTGCCATACTTTTCTCATAGGGAGTAATGATCGGTAACCCAAGGCTTCCCCACCCCACCAGAGATTTAATGGAAAAATGCCATATTGTATTTGCTTGGAGTAGCATTTAAACCTGTACATCCAAAATGAACACCTCAGTGAAGCTGAAGGAAAACGTCAGCTGATGTCAAAATGTCTTCCATTTTTCAGAAGAAAATGCTGAGCCAGACCTTGATGATGATGACGAAGACGATGAAGATGATGAGGATGATTTGCCAATTGAAATAGAAGGCATAGAAGGTGAACCTATTCATGACGTGGAACAACCACTTGCTCAGTTGCCACCCCCCGCGAAAAAACGTAGGGGACGACCTCCTGGAAAAGCTACTCAGCACAAACAAAGTAAGTTTGTAATTTTTGACCATTGGTCCATTTTAGAAAGTGAAATCAGTAGGCACATGTCAATATTGACAAATTGGAGACTGGTTTGTAGAGATCTGTACTACTGCAAATATTAATCTTAGTTTATTAAGGCCTCTTTCACAGTGCGCCGTTAAAGTCGCATGTTACAACAACATGTAACGCACAATGACTTACTGTAATGAAAAATCAATGGGCTGTTCACAGTGCAGACGTTGCGTTGGTGTCTAACGCTGCACATTAAATGAAAGTGCTGCATGCTATGTGGTATACACGTTCTTAGCTGCGTTAAACTGTTTGCACATGCTCAGTAATGTTTTCTTTTTTTTTCGCATGCGCCGTTTTCGACGCACAGTGATAGAACGAAAACGGCGCATGCGTAAAAAAAAAAAAGAACATTACTGAGCATGTGCAAACAGTCTAACGCAGGGCTAAATTAAGGTTGCATCAAACGCAGCGTCTTACTGTGTAAGAGGTCTAAATGCTTAAAGACCTACAATAAAAAGAGCTGTAAGGCAACCAGGTTTGCAGGTGATAGGCGACCTCTGCGATCAGTGTGCACAACATTCTCAGTGGATTCACAACAGCTCTGCTGGGAGTACGTATGTATAGTACTACTGTGTAACTTAATTTGTAGTCGCCAACCCCAAATTTAACATATCAAACTGATTTCATGAATTTTATCATATTTCCTATTTTAATTACAGTTTAAATTTATTAGAAGTCGGAGAGTTTCCAAAAGCTTTCGGAAGGGGGGGGGGGGGGGAGGAGGGTCCTATAGATACTTGAAACCAGGAGAAATGGCATGAGAAAAATTGCTTGGTTCCCTTCAAAGGATACCCGAAGTGACATGAGATAGACATGGGTATGTACAGTGCCTTGCACACAGATAACTATGCTGTGTTCCTTTTTTTTTTTCTTTCTCTGCCTGAAAGAGTTCAATATCAGGTATGTAAGTGGCTGACTCAGACAGGAAGTGATCACAGTGTGACCCTCACTGCTCAATAATTCCAACTATAAAACACGTTCCTAGCAGAAAATGCCTTCTGAGAGCAAGAAAGCGGTAAAAAGGGGAATTTCCTGTCAGGACTGAGTCAGCCACTTACATACCTGATATTTAACTCTTTCAGGCAGAGAAAGAAAAAAAACCACAGCATAGTTGTGTGCAAGGCACTGTACAAACACGTCTGTCTCATCATGTCACTTCGGGTATCCTTTAAAGACAAACTGTAAGAACACCGCAGAACCTAATCAATTATTCAGGAGACACATTTTATTGTTTTACCCTTGTCTGGGTTTCTGCATCAGAAAAGATTCTATGTATTTCTGTACATTATTGTATATCCCTGCCTTCCCAGTAATGTTTAGCCTAGGCTGTGATGTCAAACTGCCTACCGCCCCAAAGCACTCTGGGAGATCATGTGCTGTTTCCACTCACTTCTTAAGCCTCATCTACACGCATAGATGAGGCTGCGATCCGGCGGCTCGATTACCCGCCGGATCGCCTCTTCCGCGTACCCGCCGCGCCCCCCGGATTCGATTCCTCCGGCCGGCGCTGCTTATCTTCCGCTCGATTGCCTGCTATTGTCCCCTCGCGGGGAACGAGCAGGGAATCGGCGGTAGCAAGATCCGGCGGTAGCAATCGGCGGTAGCAAGACCTGTCGGATCTTATCAATCGAGCCGCATTAGCGGCTCAATTGATAAGCCACATCGCCTCCTCATCTACCCGTGTAGATGAGACTTAAGGGGAGGGAGTTGCTATTTTATTCAGCTTGCATGCAAATGACATTGAAATTGTATTTGGCTTGGAATTGGGCATGTCCAAATCAGCAGGGAGTTGATTTAATTAAGCCTATTCCAAACAGCATGTTGTTTACATTACTTTAACAAGCCAGAGCTGGGAATCAGCTGAACTGTTGCCCGTACAAGTTTTGTATTGATCAGTGTAGTGTAGGCTAAGTGCCAGTCAATTCTTCCCTCAGCTATTCCTAATTAACAAAAATGCCAAACTTTTACAAATGGCTGGGATTTCATTCTTCCGTTGATTCTTGTTCGATCCCCTGTTTCAAAAAAAATATAATAAAATGTTAGTGGTCTTTACCGTGAATGATAAAATGGTTGGTAAACAATTGATCCATCATTGGGACATTTAACTTGGAGTAGTATTCATTTGACTACCATTGAATCTTGATCATGTTTCATCTAAAAAATTATTCAGAATCAAATTGCTGCCACCACTAGCTTTCTCTCAAGTGGTGCTATACAGAGGTATGTGACTGCTGTTCCTCCCCCACCTGATTGATAAAATGATCACCACCTGTTAAGTTTGTTAGTAAATAAAGATATAGGCCTCAATTCACTTAGGGCCCATTTCCACTTGTGCCGCACGCATCAGGGAGACGCGGGGCGGCACTTCCGGGTGTGCCGGATCGCAGGCGAATCCCATAAGCCGTGCCATGCATGGCTATGGGATTCGCAGCCTCTCGAGCGAATTCTGCGGGCAGTACCGGCTGAATCGCTAGCGCAAGCGATTCGGCCAGCAGCGCCATTATCCTCTATAGCAGTTTCCCCGTGCGATTTGTGTGCGGGGAAACTGTGGATTCGGAGCGGTTTCCGCGCCAGTGGAAACGGGCCCTAAGACAATGCTGGAGATAAGGCAAGAGAAAACTTGCCACCACACAGTGAGAGTTATCTTATCTCTTTATTCCTTAAAGAGAAACTCCGACCAAAAATTTAACTTTATCCCAATCAGTAGCTGATACCCCCTTTTACATGAGAAATTGATTCCTTTTCACAAACAGACCATCAGGGGGAGCTGTATGACTGATATTGTGGTGAAACCTCTCCCACAAGAAAAGTACGTACTTTTTTAGGCAGTTTCCTGTCTGTGAACCTTGTTGCATTGTGGAAAATAGCGGTTACAGCTGTTTCCAACTGCCAAAAACCATGCATCAGCTACATCACCTGCCAACACTAAAATGTTCACTGGAGTTCCTCTTTAAGGCAGGGGTCACACTTGTCTTTCAGTTTCTACACTTTGCAGAAAACTGAAAGACAAGTGTGTACCCTGACTTACAGCAGCTAATGTAATTTATAGAGAAAACTGACAAATTGCGCAAGATGTCAGTTTTTTTTCTGCATGCGAAATCTGCATTAAAGTGTGACCTTGCTTATTGATTAACATGAGTTCTCAGTTGAAGTCAGTTTTTCTGTGCAGAAAACGCGTACGAAAGCCGGTAAGTGTGACCCCTGCCTAAGTGTTGGCAGGTGATGTAGATGCTGCATGGTTTTGGCAGTTGGAAACAGCTGTAACAGCTATTTCCACAATGCAACAAGGTTCACAGACAGGAAACTGCCGAAAAAAAGTTCGAACTTTTCTTGTGGGAGGGGTTTCACCAAAATATCAGTCATACAGCGCCCCCTGATGGCCTGTTTGTGAAAAGGAATAGATTTCTCATGTAAAAGGGGGTATCAGCTACTGATTGGGATAAAGTTACATTTTTGGTCAGAGTTTCTCTAAGTTTTTAGGTTTGCCTGAGGTAAAATGTTTCCTAAATACTACATGCCTCATCACCATGGTGATAACTATAGAAACGTTATTAAGACAGGAGATAAGCTTAGTGAATTGAGGCCATAGCCTTCCAGTAATAAGCGCACACCAGAGGATTTCCAAAAGTGGTCTTCAGAAGATGGTTTACTTCAGAGTGCAGTACGCTTAAACTTGCATCTGTTCTTTACCATTATGGGTTCTTATGACGTCTCTTTACCTTTCAGCTGCAGCTGTGATTCAAGTAGAAGATCAAACCACAGGGGACATTGAGAATATAATCGTCCAAGTAAAGAAAGAATCTGACATGGAGGCAGTGGGTGTAATAGAGGCTCCACCAGCTCCTCCCACAGTGGAAGCTCCGAATGGTGACCTTACTCCAGAGATGATTTTGAGCATGATGGATCGGTGATGATGGCGATTGTCACAGCTTTTCTGAACTGAACCGGGCTGTGTTTAAATGGCTCGCTTCTATTTTATGGAGATTTTTTTCCCCCACCCCCAATTTTGTTGCTTTTTGACTTAATTTTAATACCCTTGTTTTATCATGCCCATAGTGTGTTGGGAGGGATGGGCAAGCTCACTGAGTGACCAAAAGTACACGGAAATCATGGCTCTCTAATTGCTTTTTAGGTAGCCTAGTGACTCTCTTTTTTTAGGGACTCCACGGGGTCGTCTTTGCTGTTTCCAACATTCATTTAACAGTGAAATGTCGCGTTCCCTCCACTTTCAGAGGCTGCACATGAGTCTTCATTTTATCCAGTCATTTTCTATTTTAAACCGTAATAGGCTTGTCTGATTTAAAAATAAGAAAAGAGCTTTAGAAGCCAGTGGACTAGAATTATGATATACCAGTTGCCTATTACTTTTGCTTAAATTGTAGTGTCGTATTAAAAAAAACAAAAAAAAAATGGAATTTCACTAAAGCCCTGCCTTTTTTTCCTTTTGAAATGCAAAATCATTGTTTTGAAATTCTGCTTGTATGTTCCCTGAAAATTTATCTGTTTGCAAAAGGACATTGTTTATATTTATAAATATATATATATATAGCATGCTTAAAGTTTATTTTGCCTTGTTGTGCAAGATCTGGTTATGTAAATAACTTTTTTTTAATATTTTAAGCTTTTGTTTTTTTCTATCGAACAGCATAATAATTATGGGAAGATGTAGCAGGGAAGTAATTTTAATGAACTGTTTGGGTAAAATGCATATTGTTGGCAACACATTACGTTTTTATCAATTCCCCCCCCCCATCATTGTGTTTTGTTTTATTTTATTTTTCCCCCACTTCGTAGAAAGTGTTCAGCTCTAACTCGCTACTATAGGTACAATGATGTAATCTATTTTTTTTTCCTGTTTAAATGCACATGGATCGTGCTCAAAATAAGTGTATATTTCGTCATGGCGACTTCATTCTTTTTCTGGAGTAAAAGGGGCTTTCCACTTTAAGGTGTGAGCCATGCTCGACTGCTCGCGGTCTCGCCACCCGAAACCACTGCCAATCAGCTGTTTGACGTCAAGAGAAAGGAAGCTTTGGCGTTTTCAGTGGATCTCCTCTCCATACTGTAATGCTGATCTCCTATTGCGTGAAACGGTGGACTGGTGAATCGAATTTTTGATAGAGAACTATTAATTTTCCCCTCACCCTAAAGATAAAAATCAACCGGGTTAGATGTTTTCTGTCTGACGGGATGTAATAAAAGATAACTGGTAAAGTCATTCACATTAAACAATTTGTTTTTGTTTTTTATGTACTGCAAAGCTTATTAATCATTTGTTGGATATTTCTAGAGTTCTCCTGTGTGTGTGGTCAGCATTAAAGCAAAGCAGGTCCAAATCCTGTCAGCTCTGTAGCTGCTTCTCTCACCACTGCAGATAGCTGATTGGTGGAGGCTCCTGGCTAGTCAGCATAGGCTGGCAAAGTGGAAAAACCCTTTTCTTTCTTTTTTTTTTTTTTTAATTTTCCTGCTATGTGCTGCCTACAAGCGCTGTCTGTCTAGATTTTTTGAATAGGCTAAAATCTTTTTGTAACTTGCTGTCTTGTGTGATACTTTGGTTATATTGAGGCCAACATTTATGAATTAAAAAAAGTAGGATTTCTGAAATGCGAATGTACCACTGTATAGCTAATAAATAATTCATGTAGGTTTATGTGTTTCACTGACCACTTCATAACCTGAACTGTGTTGGCTTATAATTCTTTGTGTTTAGTGTGTCCATGCCTCCGTCCTGGTACTTCGTGCAGATAATACTGAATGTTCTCTGGCAGAACTCCACAGTAACATACATTTGATTGGTCACCTGTCAAAAGCAGTCTTGTTGACTTGTCTTAAAGTGTAACTGTCGGGCATAAAATCAAAAATCAATTCTTTATTTTTGAGTAATAAGGATGCTAATCAGGCAATCCAAAAGTTAAAAATCTCGATTACTTTTCTTGTTTATAAATGATCATTCCCCAGTTTACCTGACTCTTATTTGGTACATTGCCACAAAAAAAGTTGCAGGGCATGCTGGGTTGTCCTTTTTTGCTTCTGTACATTAGTTAAGTCTGAGGGGAAATAAAGAAGCAAAAAAAGACAACCCAGCATGCCCTGCAACTTCCTTTGTGCGGCAACGTACCAAATAAGTCAGGTAAACTGGAGAATGATCATTTATAAACAATTTAACGTTTGGATTGCCTGGTTAGCATCCTTATTGCTTGTTTACCAGATAAAAATAAAGAATTAATTTATTTTTGGTTTTATGCCCGATGGTTACACTTTAACCACTTCACCACTGAGGGGGTTTACCCCCTGACCACCAGAGCAATTTTCACCTTTCAGCGCTGCTTCCATTCATTCGTCTATAACTTTATCATTACTTATCACAATTAAACGATCTAGATCTTGTTTTTTCCACCACCAATTAGGCTTTCTTTAGGTGGGACATTATGCCAAGAATTATTTTATTCTAAATGTGTTTTAATGGGAAAATAGGAAAAATGTGGGAAAAAATTAAGTTTTTTTTCAGTTTTCGGCCATTATAGTTTTTAAATAATGCATGCTACTGTAATTAAAACCCATGAAATGTATTTGCCCTTTTGTCCCGGTTATAAAACCATTTAAATTATGTCCCTATCACAATGTTTGCCGCCAATATTTTATTTGGAAATAAAGGTGCATTTTTTTTCAGTTTTGCGTCCATCCCTAATTACAAGCCCATAGTTTATAAAGTAAGTGTTGTACCCTCCTGACAAATATTTAAAAAGTTCAGTCCCTAAGGTAACTATTTATGTATTTTTTTTTTATTGTACATTTTATAAAAAAAAATGTATTACAAAAAAAAAATTGGGAGTGTGGGAGGTAATGAGTTAATTTTTTGTGTAAAAGTAATTTATTTGTATGTGAAAAATGTGTAGGGTGTAGTATTACTATTTGGCCACAAGATGGCCACAGTAACTTTTTGCTTTAATGCGACCTCCAAGCGTCCTTCCGGAAGCTTGGAGGAAGTATAAGGAGGCTGTAAGTGTTTGATTTTTCTCACAATGATCGCGCTGCCCATCGGAGAGCAGCGGATCGTTGCGGGGCTAAGATCAAGGAACGGGAATGGATTTTTCCGTTCATTGATCTCCGGGCGAGCGGGCGGCGGCGTGTTTACTAGCGGCGGGTTTACGGGCGGGAGCGCGGGCAGCGGCGGGAACGCGGAAAGTACGGATTTCTCCGCCCCTGGGGGTTAAAGGACGGAAAAAGGGACGGAGAAATCCGTACGGGCGGGGGTAAACTGGTTAAAGGCTACCCGAAGAGACATGTGACATGATGAGATAGACATAGGTATTTTCAGTGCCTAGCACACAAATACCTATGCTATTCCTTTTTTTTTTTTTTTTTTTGTTCCTTTCTCTGCCTGAAAGGTTTAGGGCTCATTTCCACTATTGCGGTGCGGAATCGCCTGGATTCCACCGCTGATGAAATCGCATGCGGATGCGATTCCGCATGTGGTTTTTGCCGCGAATTCGCATAGGTGAGGGTATATGCGATTTTAACCATGTCACTGCCTGTGTGAATTTACATTGGTACCTATGCGAATTCGCGGCAAAAAACCGCATGGGGAAACTCATGCGATTTCCCTATTAAATACATTGTGTGCGATTCGCCTGCATTCCACACGCAGGTGAATTCTGCAGGGTGTTCCGTGCAGATTTTCTCCGCACAATAAAACGCTCCCGCAGACGCATAAGTGGAAACAGGCCCAATCACTTATATTGTCTATGCGAATTTGCATACGCAAGACGCATGTGGATTTGCGATAGTGGAAACGAGGCCTTAAAAATCAGGTATGCAAGTGACAGGTCCTGTCTGGGTCAGGACTGGGTCTGACTAAATTATAACCCTCGCTGATAAGGAATTACAGCCATAAAACATTTTCCTAACAGAAAATTGCTTCTGAAGGCAGGAAAGAGATTAAAAAAAGGTCAATAGTTCATAGATTTTAGCTCTGGCATACTTCAATGAATGTGTCATTGAGCAGAAACAATGAAATGGGAAAAATGTAAAAAGCAGATTTAACCTACTTAGCGGTAACCCCGTGTGTGACACGGGGTAAGCTGCCGCAGGGTGCCGCTCAAGCCCTGCTGGGCCGATTTTAAATTTTTTTTTTTTTTGCTGGACGCAGCTAGCACTTTGCTAGCTGCGCCAGCACCCCGATCGCCGCCGCGCGCCCGATCGCTGCTATCCGGTGCGGCGCGCCCCCCCCCCCCAGACCCCGTGCGCTGCCTGGCCAATCAGTGCCAGGCAGCGCCGAGGGTTGGATCCGGAGTCCCAATGACGTCGGTGACTTTGAACGGGATTTCCTGATCGGAGATCGCCGAAGGCGATCGAAGCGGGGGGATGCCGCTGAGCAGCGGCTATCATATAGCGAGCCCTGGGCTCGCTACATGATTTTAAAAAAAAAAAACTGCTGCGCTGCTTCCTGGCGGTATTTTTCATACCGCCAAGGGGGTTAAATATAAAATAAAACTGGGATATCTAAAAAGTCATTTCTAGGAGGAGGAGGATAGATGCGATTGTTTATCTCATCAGTTTTTCACCTTGAGTGTCTTTTAAAGCGTAAAAGATTCTTTAATAGTTTCGTTGTTTTTAAAATGTAAACTTTTTGAAGTCATTTGTTTTCAGTCATGTCTCGGCAGTTATTGCCACAACCAGCAATACTCTATATAATTTTGACCTTCCCATTTTCAGATGTGCTGCAGTATGATTTTTCATTAAATTTCATTCATTACATTAAACGTTCACGTCTGATAGCTACAGTGGTCTATAAAGTGTTTTATAGAATGATTTACCGGATTACTGAACCTATATGGTATCTGGTTTTATAGCAACGTTCAGCCTGTGTAGCATTTAGACAAGGAATCAGAGAAAAGTGAACCTGAGGTGACCGTTATATTGGAGGCTGCCATATTTATTTCCTTTTTAAGCAATACCAGCTGCCTGGCAGTCCTGCTGATTTTTCTGCCTCCAATACTTTCATCCATAGACTCTGGACAAGCATCCAACAGATCAGGTGTTTCTAACATTGTCAGATCTGACCACATTAGCTGCATGCTTCTTTCTGGTGTAATTCAGACACTATTGCAGCCAAATAGACCAGCAGGACTGGCAGGCAAATGGTATTGTTTAAAATGTAACAAATATGGCAGCCTCCATATCCCTCTCACCTCGGGTTCACTTAAAAAGAACCCGAGGTGAGTTTGACAAATCATATTAGGACACAGAGGCAAGTTGTGTATACAGTGACCAGCCTCTGTGTCCTTTCATTGGCCCTCCCACCAGCTCTGCTGTCCCCCATTAACAAAAGCGCCAGGCTAGCTGCACGCAGATTGTCGCTAGCCTGCTATTTACCTCAAGCTGCTACTCCTCTCTCCTGGGGAGCCACGCTATACAGGAGACAGCATGAGATGGGTAAAAAGAATAGTGGCCTCTGCTCAGATAAGATAATTGGGATCTCTCCATAAGGGCAGCTGTATGCATGACATGGTTGAGTTTAGTCTGATACTCCCCTGAAAAGTACAGGTCCATACACAAAGATCAAGGAACTGATAAATTAACTTTTGCAGCACAAAAAATAAAACTTAGTAAATGTCAACGACAGGAGCGTGCCAATATTCAAGTAAAATGTAAATAAATGCACACAAACGGATGATTTGTAGTAAAGCACTTTCTTTTCCTGTTGGCACATCTGGAGTAAGCTGGGTTCACTCAACACAAAACATAGTTTTCTTCAATAGATATTGGGGAAATGGACATGTCGTCAGATCCAATGCTACATTTTTGTTAACGGAATTTTATGAAAAGAGGGATTGCATAAAATATTGCCTGTTCCTGTTTAAATGTAAACAATTCACATAAAACAGCATGCAGGTAAAAATGAACATAACCATGTACTTATGTTATATATAGTTGAGCTAGGTAAGAGGAACATGGGGAATGTAACCCCTATTACTGGGAGTGTACAAAGCTCCATGCATATAAAAGATAATGGCCTGATCCAATTCACTTTTTATTCTGGGTGATTTTACCTTTCAACCAGTGATGAGCAACGGATGAAATCCAAATGAGTTTCATTTGGATTTCATCCGGATCATTAATGCTGCTGAGCAGGTGGGTGAGGGGGCTAATCTTACCCAGCAGGCGTCTTCTTTCACGTGTTCCACGGCACCTCCCACGATGTGTTCTAAGCTGTGTCACGTGACTACAAACATTTCCTCCTCCTAGGTTGAAGTCCTTCAAGTCATGTGAATTGAGTAAGGGCCAGGGTAAGGGGAAAAAAATGGATGAGTGGTGTAGACAGGTAATGTACCCATCTCAGGCCTAGTTAATGGTGCATCAGTTGCGTTGCAGAATAATTCTGCATGTCTGCTCGCTGCCAATACAATTCTACGGGCCTGTTCACAGTACTGCGTTGTAATGCATTGTGTTATTCTAATTCGCTGCATGCAGGCTTTGCATTAAAGTCTACGCCCAGTTTCCATTGCTGTTCACACACTTTTTAACGTGGGCGTTAGGCAATGGTCCACTGTGAATCCAGTCTCAACCCCTGTCCCTGAGGTCCCACAATACACCACAAGGAATATGAAGCATGTAGCACAACTGCTTGGCTTAAAGGACAACTGAAGTTAAAGGGATATGAAGGCTGCCATATTTATTTCCTTTTAAGCAATACCAGTTGCCTGGCTATTCAGCTAATCCTCTGCCTCTAATACTTTCAGCCATAGGCCCTGAACAAGCATGCAGCAGATCAGGTGTTTCTGACAAATGTAGACAGATATGACCAGATTAGCTGCATGCTGGTTTCTGGTGTGATTCAGACACTTCTTTAGGCAAATAGACCATCAGGGCTGCCAGGCAACTGGTATTGCTTAAAAGGAAATAAATATGGCAGCCTCCATATCCCTCTTACTACAGTTCTCCTTTAAAGGGAACCTAAACTGAGAAGGATGTGGATTTTTCCTTTTAAAATACCAGTTGCCTGACTCTCCTGCTGATCCTGTGTCTCTAATACTTTTAGACAAGACAAGACACAGCCCCTCAACAAGCTTGCAGATCAGGTGCTCTGACTGAAGTAGCTGTATGCTTGGTTCAGGTGTGTGATTGAGCCACTACTGCAGCCATAGAGATCAGCAGGATGCCAGGCAACTGGTATTGTTTAAAAGGAAATATCCATATCCCTCTCAGTTTAGGTTCCCTTTAAGCAATTCAATGTGCCTGCCAGCCCTGCTGATCTATTTGGATGCAGTAGTGTCTGAATCACACCAGGAACAAGTGTGCAGCTAATTTAGTCAGATCTGACCATGTAAAACGCCTGATCTCGTGCATGCTTGTTCTGGGTCTGGCTGAAAGAAAATCAGCCACGCAGCTGGTATTAAACCGAAATAAATATACCTCTCACTTTAGTTGTTCTTTAAAGCAGTGTTCCCCATCCCTGTTCTCAAGGCCTACCAACAGTGCATGTTTGTGGAAATCCACCGTGGTAATTAGTTAGCTCTGGTGAGACACTTAACCACCCTGGCGTTCTGATAAGATCGCCAGGGCGGCTGCGGGAGGGTTTTTTTTAAATAAAAAAAAAAAACTATTCCATGCAGCCAACTGAAAGTTGGCTGCATGAAAGCCCACTAGAGGGCGCTCCGGAGGCGTTCTTCCGATCGCCTCCGGCGGCCAGAAGTAACACGGAAGGCCGCAATGAGCGGCCTTCCGTGTTTCGCTTACCTCGTCGCCATGGTGACGAGCGGAGTGACGTCAGCCGACTCCGATCCAGCCCTTAGCGCTGGCTGGAACTGTTTGTTCCGGATACGCTGGGCTCGGGCGGCTGGGGGGGACTCTCTTTCGCCGCTGCATGCGGCGGATCGCCACGCTGCAGCGGCGATCAGGCAGCACACGCGGCTGGCAAAGTGCCGGCTGCGTGTGCTGCTTTTTATTTCATTAAAATCGGCACAGCAGGGCCTGAGCGGCAGCCTCCGGCGCTGTTGGACGAGCTGAGCTCGTCCAGACCGCTCAGGTGGTTAATTACCTCACTTGTGAATGTTTGTGGTTTCCTGCAAAATGTGTACTGTTGTGCCTTGAGGACAGGGTTGGGGAACCCTGCATTTAAATACCTGCTGACCGATCTACGCCTATTGGCGTGCATGGCTTCTTATGGGGCTAGCGGGAGATTGCGTGTGCATCTCAGCTCCGCCTTCAGTCTCCCAGTAGCAAAACCACCGTCTAATTAGGCTGTTCTGGGGACACAGAAGCGATCAGTGGTGATAGGTTGAAGCCAATAACAGCTGAACTCTGTGATGGGCAATTAGAGGGAGGGACAAAAGTAAATTTATTTAAAAATAAACAGCTGAGGAGTGAGCAGACTCCCCCAACAGAGAGCCTGGTCTTTAGAGAGGTTTAACACTGCGGTTCTCAAGTGGTTGAAGAATATGACAGGAAATGTATAGCAATACTGCACTGTTAGGGCTCAGCCACACTATCCAGCCTTTTTCAACCTTTTTACCTTGGAGGAACACTGCAAGCAATTTTTGGATCTCAAGGAAGCCCTGAATTTATTTTGCAGGTGGCATGGCCTTCAAAAGCTGGTGTGGCTGTTCTTGTCACTACCCCCTATTACAGTGCCCTTCATTATAATTTAGTGCTTCTTTTTACAGTACCACCTATTATAGTGTGCTCTCTATCTTACTTCCCCCATATCCCACAATGGGAAAAATGCCAAGGAACCCCTGTAGAATACTCCGGGAACCCTGGTTGAGAAAGCCTGCTATATGCGCTTTCTGAGCGCTTGTGATTGATTCGTGCTTTCTGAGCAATTTTTTTTAAAAAAAAATCCCATTCATTTTAATTAAAATTGTGGTAAAAATTGTCATGTACATGTCAAATCGTAGCAGTTATTACCGTGATTTTAAAGTAAATGGGAGTGGTTTTAAAAAAAAAAATGTAAAGTGTTAATCTATCACAAGCGCTCAGAAAAGCCCTTATAGTGTGGCAGAGCCCTAATGCCTGGAAGCTTGGGGGCAAAAGCTCCAATCCATTCATCACAAATTGAATTAAAGTTACCTGGACAATTCCTATTTCAGTAATGCTACGTTCAGTGGGGCATTGCATATCCTGCAGATGCAGGATTACAATGGAGGGGGGGAGGTTGCATCGTGTGTTGTGTGAGCCGGGTGAGGCATACAAAGCCTGATTCTCTACACCTGTTGTGTGTTTATGCTGACCAATTCTACTGCTAATGTGCCAATGAGCGTACTACTGAATTACAATACAGTATAATTACATAATGTTAGCAGTGCAATTATACTCTGCACACTGCAGTGGCCCACCGTGAACATAGCTGAAGTGATTTTATATAAGGGGAGGGCATTACTGATAGAGCATATCCACGTTTGCAAGGACTGTGCCCTGGGTTTATTCCATTCAAAAAAAATTATTTTTAGTGCAATGACGTAACCTTATCTTAATTTTCTAGCTACCATCTAAGATGCTCAAGTTCAAGGATAAAAAATAAATACATGTTATGGTGGACAAGCGCCTTTGGGAACTCATTCATTGTCTGGATTGACTCTCCTACTTCCCTCCAGAATGTTGCAACACATATGCCCAAATGGGCCAGGAACTGAATCACACCTTATTCAATCTCAGGAAAGAGGGGTTTATTTTACTATACAAATAGGGTATGATAAATATGGTGATTTTTTTTTTCATTGCCATCAGCCCATCCTTAACCGATACCAGATCTGATTAAAATGAGATCTTAAAGAGTAACTGTCAGGCTGCAGAAGCTAATTTAAACCTCTATTCTCCTGTGTTAAACAGTTTAGACGGAAGCCAAAAAGGCAATAGTGAAGATAAAAATCTCTCATTTGATGTGTGCTTATCAGCAAAGCTGTTAGACCCAAGCTCTTAAGAGGACGCAAGCCGCAAACCATACTGCAAAAGCATTCTGGGGCCCTCCCCTCGGCTGCTAATGAGAAGTTACAGGGTCAAGTAACAATAGCATGTAACTCAGTCCAGCGCACAGCACTGATAAATCTCCTGGCAGAGTACACTGCAGGAGTCCGCTATTGTTCCTAGCCACATGGCTAATTAATATTCACTGCAAACTAGTGTTATTCAGTACCAGCTTTTCTGTGATCAGGAAGCAGGGAGGACATGACGTCAAATTTGGCTTCATAGGAGACAGACAAACATGGAACCTGCCATGAGCTGTCAGGAGCATCATCCTCTGCATATACTATATAAAAATTCTGTGAAATCCAAACGTGGACAGTGAAATGCATATGTAATGTAAGTACAGCCTATATTTAGCTACTGATATATGTGTTTATTTTCTCTGAGACCTTATACCTAACAGCTCCTCTTTAACCACTTCGCATCCAGACCTTGTTTTCCCCTTATTGACCAGAGCAGTTTTGACGCTTTAGCGGTGTCCCTGTTTAACCTCCCTGGCGGTTAATTTTTTTTGCCAAATTGGCAAAAATCCTTTTTTTAAAAAAATTTTTTGTTTTGTTTTATGTAAAGCTACCAGAGTGGTAGCTACATGAAACACCACTAGAGGGCGCATGTGTCCCTCTAGTGCAATCGTCGCCGGCATCTATAGCAAACGGGAACGCGTATATAACGCGTTCCCCTGTTTGGCTTCTCCTGTCGCCATGGCGGCGATCGGGATGACGTCAGCCGACGTCCTGACGTCAGACACCTCCGATCCAGCCCATAGCGCTGCCCGGAACTCATTGGTCCGGGGCGCAGCGCTCTGGCGGGGGCCCTCTTTCGCCGCTGCGTGCGGCCGATCGCCGCAGAGCAGCGGCGATCAAGCTGTGCGCGCGGCTAGCAAAGTGCTAGCTGCGCGCACAGCAATTTAAGGTAGCCATACACTGGTCGATGTGCCATTAGATCGACCAGCTGACAGAGCCCAATCTGATCAGAGAGGGATCGTATGGCTGCCTTTACTGCAAACAGATTGTGAATCGATTTCAGCCTGAAACCGATTCACCATCTGCTGAGCTGCTCCTGCCGCCTGTCCCCCCCCCCCCCCCGTATACATTACCTGATGCTGGCTCCCGGGCATCTTCTCCGCATTGCACGGCTCTGTTCCGGATCCATTACGGCGCTTCCTGTGTTACTCCGTGACCAGGAAGTTCAAATAGAGCGCCCTCTATTAGAACTTCTTGGTCACTGCAGTGACACAGGAAGCGCCGGGATGGATGGAGCCGGAACAGAGCCGTGCAGCACGGAGAAGACGCCCGGGAGCCAGCCTCAGGTAATGTATACCTGATCGGATCGGCCGCCGCTAGCGACGCGCACTTTACCGGCGGGCGATCGAGGGTAATTTCCCGCACGGCGCGATCGACGGACCGATCCGATTTCGGGAGGAAATCGTATCGGCGGCTGCGTTTACCGCGAACGATTGGCAGCAGATTCGATCCCAGGATCGTATCTGCTGTCGAAACGGCCGGGAATCGAGCCAGTGTATGGCTACCTTAACAGTATAAAAATCGCCCCACCAGGGGCTGAGATCTCCCCCTGCGTGGCATAGCCCGAGCTCAGCTCGGGCTTACCGCCAGGGAGGTTAATCACCAATAACTTAATCTGTACTCGTGCCACATAAATGATCTATATATCTTTTTTTTCAAGACAAACTAAGCTTTCATTGGGGGGTATTTGGTCCCAAGTAAAATGTTCCTCTCTATGCATGTTAATGGGAAAAAGGGGGGGGGGGGGGTAATAAAAAAAATTCACTATTTCTCAATTTTGACCAATTTCTGTTTAAAAATAAAAAGTGCAATTGACATAAAAACTGTGCCACCAGTTAAAGTCGCCCCAATATAGTATCACCCCCCCCCCAGTATAGCCAGATGTGTCCCCAATATCAGCCCCCCCAGCATAGCCAGATCTGTCCCGTGTTTGCCACCCCCAGAATAGATTGACAGATGCACCCCCAGGAATAGTGCCCCTCTTTATAGCCAGATGTGTCCCCAGATCAGGATTACCCCCATTATGGCCAGATGTACCCCCAGGATTAGCGCTGCCCCTCATTATAGCCAAATGTGCCCCCAGTATTAAGGTATGCCCCCCCCCCAGGTGCCCAGATGTGCAAAATTTGTAAACCCCCCCTCCCCTTGGTTACTCAGATGTCCCCCTTTAAACATGTATCCCCTCCTTTGAAAATCCCCCTCCCCCCCAAGAATCTATAGCCAGTTGCCCCCCCCCCCCATCAGGCAGCCCCCTCCGTGCAGAGATAGTTAATAAAAATGCACAAGCAGGCAGTCTCACTCACCTTACCTCGGTCCTGCGACTATCCTGAAGCCTGATCCTCCGATCCCCGCTCTGCAGTCAGCCGCATATTGCCGGTAACCCGGGTCCCGGCTTGATGACGTCATCAAGCCGGGACCCGGGTTTTCGGCAATATGCGGCTGACTGCAGAGCGGTGATCGGAGGATCAGGCTTCAGGATAGTCGCAGGACCGAGGTAGGTGAGTGTGGCTGCTTGCTTGTGCCTTTTTATTAACTATTTGTGCGCCGAGGGGGACAGATGAAGGATCGCTGCAGTTCACTACTGCAGCGATCATTCATGGGAGGGGGGTGGACTAATTGGCCAAAAGGGAGCATGTTCCCTTCCACCAATTAGTATTGCAGCTGACAGTGCCGGAGGGTGCACTCTAAAGAGCACCCGACCGTGCACAGCAGGGCTGCAGCCAGGTCAGTATATCTACGTCGCTGTGGCTTGGAGGGCGCCACAGCTGACGTAGATATACTGTAGTGGTGGGGAAAGTGGTTAAAATGTCTGGTACGTCAGACTGCCATCTATTGATATCTCTATTCTCTGTCTTACCCAGAAGAAGGCAGTCATAGGCCTCAGACAAAGGTTTGACTACTTTGAGTAATGTATATTGACTCTCTCATCTGAGCTAACTGACAAAGGTGTCTACTGAAATAGCAACTGCATTGCATGCCTCAATTGCAGATCGCAAAAGAACATTTTATCTATTTTAAAGTTTAGACTGTTAAATTGCAGCAAAGTACCCTGTGATGTGTATCTGCTTGATCCCACATCTGGCCCAAATAAGAGGATTTAGAATAAACAGGAAATGTTCAAAGTGTGGGTTGACCCGGCCTGGAACCCACTGCAAAATGCAATCGCTAGCGTTTCATATGAGCAGTTTGTAAGCGATTCCTTGAGCGTTTTAGGGAGTGATTTTAAAAAGTGTATCATTTTGCCAGCGGTTGTGTAGCGATTAGCGGTTTAAAGTCTGATTGGTCCTTTCTATTAATTTTAATTTTGTTACAGTGTACATTAACTTAAAGGCGCTAGCAAAATCACTCTGCAAGTTTTGATGAGCGATTACGCCAGCGATTATATACTTCACATTGAACTTCAAACGCTAACAAAATGCTGCATGTCGCTTCTGTGGAATTTGCACCATCCATTTACATTGGCAGAGCGTTTAGGTAAATCACTAGCGATTTCTCAGGCTCCCTAAACGCTCAAAAAATCTTTCTAGTGGGTTCCAGGCCTTAAGGAAACAGAATGGGGGGGGGGGCTAACTAACTTGGTTGCTGCTTCCCTTGCCTTGAGAGCAGAAATCAAGGGACCTGTATGGAGATATGACTGTCTAGATCAGTGGTCCTCAAACTAAGGCCCCCGGGCCGTATGCGTCCCTCTGAGGCTTTTTTAACGTCGCCCACATAAAATAAAAAAATATTACTTATAGATACGGCCTGCTGCATCTTTAAATATTGGTGGCCCACATATAGAATAGCATTGCTGGCACCACCCATCCACATGGAAGCCAGAAAGCAGTCATTTGCTGGCTTCCAATCCAATTCCACATCAGGTGACACTGTTGTCTAATTGGATGGCAGGTTGTCACCTGGGTATGCTTCACCGTCTGTCCTGCAAAGACTTCTTCAGGCTCCGCGTGAATGAATAGCTGCTGCTGGCAGTTCTTTTCCTGTCATGGTGGTTGTGGGTGTGAAGGGGTAGTGGGGCTAGAGGTAATGTAAAGGCATTGCGTGTGTAGGGGTGGATAATTTACAGTTTATGCATTTACTGGGGAAAGGGGGTAGTTTTGTGGTGAGGCACTTTTGAAAATAGTGTGGCAGAGCAAGTAAAATTTTAAAAGTAGGAACACTACTGCTGTAGCATGCACTACTAACTAAAGGTGCATGCACACATCAAGACAAGACAAGACAAATAACATTTATATTGCGCTTTTCTCCTTGCGGATTTAAAGCGCCAGAGCAGAGCAGCAGCCACTAGGGCGCGCTCTATTGGCAGTAGCAGTGTAAGGGAGACTTGCCAAAGGTCTCCTACTGAATTAGTGCTGGCTTACTGAACAGGCAGAGCCGAGATTCGAACCCTGGTCTCCTGTGTCAGAGGCAGAGCCCTTAACCATTACACCATCAGCCAACATCAGACTATAGTCTTTGGAAAATGAAAGATCACAGACCAATCTTACCACCCTTCATGTAGTATGAGAGCCATACTCTACACAGTCTATTCTATGGAGCTGAACTCCCCATCAGAAAAAAAATATTTGCAAGATGCTGCACACAAACATGCTGCAAACACTCAAAAGATCTGTAGCTGCAAAAGATCTGTAGCTGCAAAAGATCCATTCCTGCAAATTGCAATGATAGTCTATGAGATCTGCAGATCATCATACACACATGATTTAACTGACAATTATCTGCAGATCAGATCCACCAGGATGGATTTTCAGATCTGTGGATGATTGCTTGATCTGCAGATGAATGTCAGTTAAATCATGTGTGTATGATGATCTGCAGATCTCATAGACTATCATTGCAATTTGCAGGAATGGATTTTTGGCAGGAACAGATCTTTTGCAGATAATGATCTTTTGTGTCTGTACAGCATCTGTGTGTGCAGCATCTTGCAAAGATTTTTTTCTGATGGGGAGTTCAGCTCCATAGAAAAGACTGTGAAGGTATGGCTCTTATACTACATTAAGGGTGGTACGATTGGTCTGTGATCTTTCATTTTCCAAAGACTATAGTCTGATGTGTGTATGAGCCTTTACTCACGCTCCCCCTAAAACGAAACAGCTGCTTCAATTGTCCCACTCTGGACCCTGTCAGGTCCAGTGACAGAGGATGAGATCACTTGACAGGCAGCCTATTTGTTCAAAGTGCGGGGATCTCGTCCTACAAAGTGAATCAACTCCCAAATCAGCTAGCTAATTGTACAAGTTGTCAGTTGGTACTTCTCCTGTCTGGCTCTCGGGGAAATTGCTGATGTTGCTGAAACCCAAAAGAAGCTGAAGACGTATCTGACACTTCCGCTGCCCGGCGGATTAACTGTATACACATCACCATGGCAACAGGGACGTGAGCCCTCTGCTGCACATGTTCACAGTCCCAGTTTGAAACATACTGTATGGCTCTCAGGAAAATACATTTTAAAATATGTGGCGTTTAAGGCTCTCTCAGCCAAAAAGGTTCCTGACCCCTGTTATACAGTATAGACATAAGTCTATGGTAGGGATTCGATTGTAAGCCCCCCTGAGGGAAACTAAGGCAGCAGTAGGGTAAAAATAGCTATAAAATTTAAAAGTAGAAGGGGCAGTGGTGGACTTCTCTAAGACACAGAATAGAGTTGAAAATGTATCAACAAAATACATTTTATTTATACAGTCCAAGATTAGATACACAAGTGTACTGAATCTCGGAGTGTATAAATAAGATTTATACAATTATTTCCTGCTGTTACAAAGTACACAACACCCACTGTGAACCTAGCCTCATAATATATTTTAATAGTAGTGAAGTAGTGAAAATCAGTGCAACTATACAAAAGAGGGAACATATTTACAGATTAGATAAGTACACAGTATAAAAAAGACCAGGGATGAATGAGAAGGTACCTATGAGAAGTAGTGATTGCTTAGTCTGTGTCCATCAGGTGTCCAAAACAGAAACTGCCAGTTATGCAATACGGGTGGTGGGTAGAGGCATTGGCTCCAGGGCGCAGGCTCATGTAGTACCGCATAGTTTTAAATTTGCCCTGAGAGCAGGCAAAGGGATCATCCAATCACTACTACGTAAAGGATGGCTTTGGTCGGGGATTATCAGACACTACCAGAACATCCATAAGTCATCAAGGAAGAGTAATATTAGGCCTTGTTCACATTATCGCACGCAGATGGCTGCCATCTGCGTTTGTATGGGTTGCGTGGCTGATCCCATTCACTGCAGTGAATGGGTCAGCTGCACGTTTTGCTAAAAAATGCGTGCAGCATGCGTTTGCGCACTGCGCTGAAACAGAACGCATGCAGGGTGAACATTAGACAGTGCTGTCTATGCACTTTTGTTGCTTGTGCTTGTCTGCCTACTACACGCATTGCCAAAATATGACCGGCATTTTTTAAGCGCCGGCAATTCTCAAAATCGCCCTAAAAGCGCTTGTACAATGATTCCCTATGAGAGAGTTCACATCTGAGCGGTTCGTTTCCGATCCGCTCAGCAAATCGCTGCCTGTACCATATTTAGGGTGATTTTGCTACAATGGAAGGTGTAGGGATAACGCAAAACGCTCACAAAACCGCTTTGTTCGGCGATTGCATTCGCGCTTTTAAGAATAAATACATTGTATTTATTATTTTCCGGGTCAAAGAGTTCACTTCCTGACTTGCGTCAGGAAGTGAAAAAAGAAATCGCTCTACAAAAATGCTTTGAAAAGTGCTTTAGACAAAATCATAGTGTGCAGGTAAGCGCCAGGAGGGGGAAAAGAAAACAAAATCGCAAAACGCGGCCGTCGGCGATTTCGATTTTAGATGTGAGCAAAGCCTAATGCCTCGTACACATGCTGGAAAGTATTCAGCTGTAATGCTGGGAATTCACCATGTGATATTTTGACAGATGGTTCGATAGATAATTTCCAACAGGTCTGATCTTATACACAGGAAAAGAGCATTCCGCTACACTGAGGCTGGGTATAAACCTTTGCTTCAACTTTATTTGCACATCAGTAGACACATACAAAGGTTGACGCGTATCGGAGCTCCAAAAGGCTCCTTAATCATAGCCATAGCCTGGCTATGATTAAGGAGCCTTTTGGAGCTCCGATACGCGTCAGCCTTTGTATGTGTCTACTGATGTGCAAATAAAGTTGAAGCAAAGGTTTATACCCAGCCTCAGTGTAGCGGAATGCTCTTTTCCTGTGTACATGTTCTGAGATCCTGGCTTCTGCTCCCTTGGCTTGTGCAGCGGTGGTGTTAGCGTTTCCTCCATCCTTGTTGCAGGTCTGATCTTATTTTCGATCGTTTTTCAGATCGATTTCTCATAGAAGTGAATGGAAATTGATAAGAAACACGATTGGAAATCGATCAGACAGTAAATCTGCTGAAAATTCTTATAGTGTATTCCCAGCATAACATTCCTTCGGCACTGTCTAGGCTCAAAATCTAATGTGTGTACAGCTGCCTCTCTGATGTATATCGAGATGTTATGCTGGATTGCTAAATGACAACTTGCGAACTAACTCCCCTCTCTAGTGAACAGTACATGCTACTTGGTATAGCCAAGCTGTGTGTGTCTGTACAGCTCTCGTTCCCTTTAGTATTAACCTTATGACTAAAGGCCCATATCCACTCTCGTCTGAAATCAGTGGTGGCAGACAACAATGACTACCAAGCCTGAGAATTGGGCAGACCGCCGTGGGTACAATGGCGCAATGATGGTCGCTAAGGCTTGGTTCACACATAAAAAGGTGTCCAGTCCTGTCCTCAGTTTTTGACCGTTGGCATCTGCTTTGAATGTGTTTCTTTGGCTTGTGTTCACACATAAATCTGTACATCTTTGGTCTGGTCCTATCAGTTATATATGTGTTTCTGTGGGTGTGTTCAAACATAAAAGGTTATTTACTGGTCCAGTCAGGTAAAAGTGATGCGAAGCTGACTGGACTGGACCAGAAAAGACTAATGTTCGTTCCAATGTTCTTTCAGGGGACGCTTGGCTGTCTAAGGGCCTGTACACACTGCTGCGCTTTTAAAATCGCTAGACAGAGGCGCTTATTGTGTCCATAAGACTGCACTGTGTGTACTCCTGTTAATTATTGCCTGAAGAAGCGGGAATATACCCGTGAAACGGGCTGTGCTGTATGTTGGAGTATATAAATAAATTTGTTTTGTACTAAAACCGACAGTATCATGTCTGCTTCTGGGAGGTGAGTCCACCCCCACCTCCTGAGGAATTTTAAAGTTTTTAGATATATTTTATTCTGTTGGCGCCTCTGTTCTCCTTACAATGTCAGCATCCACCCCTGGTGGAGGGGTTGAATTCCCTTTCTTCTCCTAATATTCAGAGAGCGACATCTTAATCCTGAGTGAGGACAGGCCTAATTTCCTCACCTGCCTACACAGTGGTTGCCTAATTGGTAACCCTGACTTGTGAGTATATCTATCATATACTTTTCCATTTACCCATCACCCAACTTACTACAATATATTGGGCTCTCGCTATCCCTTCTTTTTCTTTTAAAATCGCATGCGTTTTTTAATCGCCAGGTCTTTTGAAAAATCATTAAAATCGTGTATGTACACACTGCTGCGATGCGATTTTTCTATTTTCATGAATGCTTTGCAATTTGATCAGTGTCACCCCCAGTGATCATTTCCTAAGCTACATACTCACCTGGCGACCATCTGCTAGATCTCTGTCACCCAAGGGATTGGGTACAGATCCCTGCAGGGTAACAAAGCACTAAAGACGCTGTACATACGCATCAACTTGTATGTTGCTTTACGGTAGGGGACAGTAGGGACGAGAGTGTGCAACCAATGCAGTAAGACCAATGTGATTGGCAGTGAACGCAGCACAAAGGAGTGAGCCCATGGGAGGTCTGCGGGGCCTGGGCTACTAATTGTCTTTAAGTTATTGCAGCTGTGCACTGGAAGAACAGCGGGAAGCAGGGACCTATCAGACAAGGGAAGGCTGAAGAACTGTGCATAGACAGTACCTGATTGGCTGGATCCAGGTACTTAAAGGGAAGGTTCAGGGAGGGTGCCTAAAAAATAAAAATCAATTTCCACTTACCTGGGGCTTCCTCCAGCCCGTGGCAGGCAGGAGGTGCCCTCGCCGCCGCTCCGCAGGCTCCCGGTGGTCTCCGGTGGCCGACCCGACCTGGCCAGGCCGGCTGCCAGGTCGGGCTCTTCTGCGCTCCAAGGCCCGGCACTTCTGCGTCCCACGCCGGCGCGCTGATGTCATCGGACTTCCGCCGCACTGTACTGCGCAGGCGCAGAACTACTGCGCCTGCGCAGTACAGCCCGGCGGACGTCCGATGACGTCAGCGCGCCGGCGTGGGACGCAGAAGTGCCGGGCCTTGGAGCGCAGAAGAGCCCGACCTGGCAGCCGGCCTGGCCAGGTCGGGTCGGCCACCGGAGACCACCGGGAGCCTGCGGAGCGGCGGCGAGTGCACCTCCTGCCTGCCACGGGCTGGAGGAAGCCCCAGGTAAGTGGAAATTGATTTTTATTTTTTAGGCACCCTCCCTGAACCTTCCCTTTAAGGAGCGGCGGCGCACGGCTGTGCTAGCCGTTTCAGCTGGAACCGGACCGCAGCAGTGATCCCCCCGCCCTCCGCTAAACGTACTTATGTTTAATGTTGATTAAAAGCTGTTTATTTGTTTGGTGAGCATAAAGCTTGGTGTGTTAAAGACCTCTTGGGTAACCCTTAATAAAAGCCACAGCCTGTTATACGAAATTCTGGGAGTTGTGTGGTTATTTATTAGAGATCTAAGGCATACTGTGTGTGCCAGTCCCCGCATGACATCCCCCGCGAGTCTTGGACATAGGTAAACATCTGACATGCCGGATCTTTAGGCACACATATATCTGTACTTTTTGGATCTAACTTTGATAGGTGTTCCGGGTGAAGTTAGAGGAGCACCTCATTTCAGCTCTGTTGGCTCTGCTACCATGTGTCAGTTTGTCACAACTGCATTTCAGGGCTTTTACACTTTATGCCATTCTGATCATGATGCGGGTTTTAAAAAGGCTGTTTCCTCTACGTTTTTATCCTTGAGTTGCAAGCAGCCACTGAAAATCAGAATCGCATTGCAATTTGCAGTGTAACAGAAGCCTCAGCCAGGCCATAATGGTCTCTTTTCTGTGAAAGGAGATGCACTTTAACAGAACCCTTGTTCTTGGGAGATTTATTTGTAAGACTTGTTAGTGTTTCTCTGTGAGACTAAATAAAACTGCTGAACTGTTCTCCCTCTTGCTGTGTGATGAGAGGCAATAGATGTTAGCTGGTTGATCAGTAGCAACAACTGAAGACAGCTTCAAATGTAGGTCACTTCACTGGAAACAGTAAATTCGGGCGCCTGAGGCTAGTGGACAAACCGGGCGCCGCCATTCACTCCTATAATAAATATCGTTTAATGGGCGCCCGATAGGAAAAAAGGGCGCCGGAGATAAATAACGTTTTAAAAGCGGCGCCCGGAGACTTAATGTTTTATTACTGTTTCTCATGATTACACATTATTTAATGATTTATACATTTTTAAATTTTATTTTTAAACGAAAAACAGTACAATATTTTTTAAAAAATTATTTTTAAACGAAAAACAGTACATTTTTTTTTAAACATTATTTTTAAACGAAAAAACTAACAGGGGGGTCTTAGGTTTAGGCACCAACAGGGGGGTCTTAGGTTTAGGCACCAACAGGGGGGTCTTAGGTTTAGGCACCAACAGGGGGTCTTAGGTTTAGGCACCAAAAGGGGGGTCTTAGGTTTAGGCACCAACAGGGGGGTCTTAGGTTTAGGCACCAACAGGGGGTCTTAGGTTTAGGCACCAACAGGGGGGTCTTAGGTTTAGGCACCAACAGGGGGGTCTTAGGTTTAGGCACTAACAGGGGGGTCTTAGGTTTAGGCACCAACAGGGGGGTCTTAGGTTTAGGCATCAACAGGGGGGTCTAGGGGTTAGGGGTAGGTGCAGGGAGGGTTACTTAGTATTTTTTTTTTTTTAACGTTATTATACGTTTCACTATTTAAACGAAAGATTAACGTTTTTACAATTGCCGATTTAATGCACATTATTTAATGATTTATAACTTTATAAAACTTTAATTTTAAACGAAATACAGTACAATACATTTTTAAACGTTATCCATGCTTATCGTTAAAAACCCGGCGCCCTTTTTTCCCAGCGCCCCTTTTTAACGTACGCCACTTCACTCTTCTACACATCATGGCACCATACAAGAAAATCACTTTGTTTCCCATTTTTTAAAATTATTTTCCCAATGTTTGCAAACTTTTTCATATGATTAATCAGCCTTAACCCTCCTGGCGGTTTGGCAAAATCCGCCAGGGGGCAGCAAATACGTTTTTTTTAATTTTTTTTTTTTCATGTAGCGAGACGAGGTCTCGCTACATGATAGCCGCTGCTCAGCGGCATCCCCCCAGCCCCTCCGATCGCCGCCGGCGATCGGAGATCAGGAGATCCCGTTCAAAGAACGGGATCTCCTGGAGGGCTTCCCCCGTCGCCATGGCGACGGGGCGGGATGACGTCACCGACGTCATCGACGTCGTGACGTCAAAGGGGACTCCGATCCACCCCACGGCGCTGCCTGGCACTGATTGGCCAGGCAGCGCACGGGGTCTGGGGGGGGGGGGCGGCTGCGGCGACGCGTATAGCGGCGGCGATCGGGCACTGCACGCAGCTAGCAAAGTGCTAGCTGCGTGCAGCAAAAAAAAAAATTATGCAAATCGGCCCAGCAGGGCCTGAGCGGTGCCTCCCGGCGGCATAGCCCGTGCTCAGCACGGGCTTACCGCCAGGGAGGTTAAAGTGGACCCAAATTAAAAATACAAGATTTCAGAAATAAAATCTATTTTCTAAATTATAATAATAAATAGCAGCCTTTTTTCAGCTGCATGATGACAAATATAAAATATTTTACATTTATTGGAGGAACCCCTCCCTTCCTTTCATATTGCCGGGACAGAATCCGGCAGACTGGTGGAGTAGGTGGTGTCCGGCAAAGGAGGAATTGCTAATGGCTGCCACCTGTATAACTCTAGTTATGAACAGAGAAGGGTGAAAAGCATGCACTGAAATGCTCATAGGCTTGAAGGAGTGTTTATTTATCTTTGTATGTGTCAGAGTGGTGCAACTAAATATTTTTAATTTAAAAAAATGTTTGGCTTGGGTCCACTTTAAACTGAACCAAAACCGAAGCTTGGGTTCAAAAAGAGTTATTTAATCAATGTGTGTGCAGATATTACCTGTCGTCCATCGCTCACCGTGCGGTACTCATCCACCTTTGGAATGTTATTTGTGATGTGGTAGTTAGCCCCCCAGTATAGGTAGTCAGGTATAGGTGCCACCAATATAGGTATCAAGAAATAGCTGCCCCCAGTTTTAGGTAGCCAAGTATAGGTGCCCCCAGTATTTGGTAGCCAGGTATAGGTGCCCCCAGTATAGGTAGCCAGGTATAGGTGCCCCCAGTATTAGGTAGCCAGGTGTAGGTTCCCCCAGTATAGGTAGCTAGGTATAGATGCCCCAGTATAGGTTAGCCAGGTATAAGTGCTCCCAGTATAGGTAGCCAGGTATACTGTAGCTGTCCCCATTATATGTAGCCAGGCATAGGTGTTTCCAGTATATTTAGCCAGCCATAGGGGCCCTCACCCTCCCTCCCTGCAGGGGTCACCAGTGCTGTGTGTCAGTTACTCACCATGCTTCTCTCCAGCGCTGGTCGCACCACCTCTGTACAGCTGGTCTACTCGTCTGGAGCATTGTGACTCGGCGTCATAATGCTCTTGTTGTCGTGACATCATCAAGCCTAGTCCAGAGTAGACTAGCTGTATGCAGCGGAGGTGATGCGATCGGGGCTGGAGAGAGGCACAGTGAGTAACTGACACACAGCGCCAGGGATCATGGAGGTGGTATCTATAGCTAGCTAACCTGTACTGGGGCACCTAAAGGTTGCTAACGTATACTGGGGGCACACTCAGTACTTTAAAAACCTCTGGGGCGGTATGCCCGACACAGTGTCAGGCATATCACTTTCTTGCCTGACACAGTGTCGTGCATACCTCCCAGGAGGTTAATGATTTGCTGGATGAAGCCCTGTATAGACTGCAGCTTACAAGGAAAGAGTGAGAATATAACATACTAGTAAAAAGGCCAGCCCGTTAAAAAAACGGGCGCTAGGTCACAGCTGCTACCCCTCCCCGCAATGCACGTAAATACGCGTCCCGCTTGCTCGTTCCCCACCACTGTCTGAAGTATATGCACACAGGGAGCTGCTTGCTTGGTAGTTGGAAAAAGCTGTTATCAGCAGGGTCGGACTGGGCCACAGTAGTACATTTTTTTCCCTCGGTGGGCCCTGCCTCCAGGTCTCTGGTGGGCCCCCCTCCTTGTCTGACAGAGCTCCAATTGCTGCCTGCAGCACAAAAATTCTCTTCTCAGTGCTGTAATCACTCATGCTGAGAGCAGTGGTGTAGCTAAGGAGCTGTAGGCCTCGATGCAAATTTTACAATGGGGCGCCCCCAAGCACTCTATACATAACAATTGATACGATGCACCAAAACCTGCCAATTGCAACTACAGTGTCAGAGGTGCAAGAAGGGGATGGGAAATAGCTTGTTAATGATTACCACTGTTCAAAGTATTTATAGAAGTGATTATTATGAGCACAGGACCAATAGAGAGGTAATACTGTTGTTGAGGGAGGGCCCTTCGGGGCCCCTTTGGCCCAAGGGCCCCGATGTGGTCGCAACCTCTGCTGCCGCAACCTCTGCAAAGTATGACATTACTTTATATTGAAGGAGGGGACTCTATGCAAAGTTTTGCTGGGCAGCAGTGTCTCTGAATTACAATGCTGCTAAGATCATGTACATTTGGCGCTGTCCATAATACATCATGACCACGCCCACCTTCCGGTGCATGGTCACGCCCTTTTTTCACCGCAATCATGGGATGTGTGGGCCCCAGGGTGAAACTTATTTGGTGGGCCCACAGTGTCCCAGTCCGACCCTGGTTATCAGGACGCTGCCTCTCACCCGCACTGCTGTGGTTGCTTACTCTGCTCTATACCCATCAATAAAGGAAGCATTTCCGAAATGCCGACGTTTGGGTAAAATAGTTGAGGGTGCCAGCACCTCATCTTACACTGTTTGCTAAACTGAATTACGCTTACTATCAGATTGGGACTCTGTTCCTGGACTTTTACTACAGGGGACTTGGTTCTCCTAGAGACTCACTCTGGTTAGATGCAGCATTGGTTAATGAACTATTTACAGATAGCCTCCATTTTTTGGACTGTGTCCTTATGAACTTATACTGTTGCTTAAGCATCTTTCCAGATAGCTGTGTGTTGCCTCATATACTGCATGTTTTGTATGTCATTTTTGTATGGATTTCCTACTTATACTGAGAGCTCAGACCAGCATATGTAATCACTTTGTATGAATTGTAAATACATTTTTCTAAGCATTTGAACTGGCTTGGTGTGCGTGTCTTCTTGTAAATGAAAAAGCTGTTATTTCCCACAATGCAATGAGAACCTCTGTGAACCACACACAGCAAACTGTCAGGTCTGGCCCTGTGTCCTAACTGCCCTGGCTGCGCACATGCTCAGTACAAAAAGCCAGGGGGACACAACCATTCAGTTGATGACGCAGGGACACTTGCATTTTATTGTATAGGATATATGTAAGTATTTATAATATTCCATAAATATATTTCATAACTAAAATACATAAATGTAAAACTCTCCCACCAGGACGACCAATTGTGTCCAGGAGTGGTGGACTGTCAGAACGCCTTGGATGATAGGATATGTAGATCAACAACTGCAACCTGCTGTAAAAGCTCTCCCTTCATATGTCCAGGACACGCGAGATGTCTTAGGAATGTTATGGACCTTAGTGTCTCCATCTGGGGCTTTTCTCATCGGAATCATCATGAAATTGTTGTACACACCAATCCCACACAAGAACAGCCTACAGTAATATATTTCTACCTAAATAGAACACAATGTGGGTGCATTTTAACATAATGAATTCATATGTCATGCAATGCAATTCATATTACAGTATAATTGCTTACTTTTGAAGGTCAGTTTCATCGTCAATGTAGGGGAACTTCGATGGGACAGCCTGTGTATTATGCCTTTCTCCACATGGGTCTCTGGGAGAGACAATTTGTATTCAAGGATCCTGGAGCAGTGGCTGGATAGTAGTTAAGGGCTCTGCCTCTGACATAGGAGACCTGAGTTCAAGTCTCGGCTCTTCCTATTCAGTAAACCAGCACCTACTCAGTAAGGAGTTCTTTGGGCAAGACTCCCTAACACTGCTACTGCCTACTGAGTGTGCTCTAGTGACTGCCTTGCAAGTGCTTTGAGTCTGACTGGAGAAAAGCTCTATACAAAAAAAGGAATTATTATCCTAGATACCAAGCACAGGTCGCCCTCTGGGTCTGCTACATTGATGGCGTGCTGGTGGTGTAGAGCGGCACAGAAGCTGAGCTAGCAGGCTTTATTGAGACTCTTCATAAAAATTATAGGAATATCCGTCCAACCTATGTGTCAAGTTTAACAACAATTTCCTTTTTGAACTTGAACTTGACAATCTGAGGAAGTACTGATACAACAACATTAAGAAAGCTAGTGGCGTGCTATAGCCATATCCACGCCACCAGACATCATCCAGCAACCCATATTAGGTGGATTTCATATGGGCAGTTCCTTTGAATGCAAAGGAACTGCTTTACTGACATGCAATTTCCACAAGAATTGTCAGCAATGTATGCACAGTTTTGATAAAGGGAGTCCTTCAAAAGTCACTAAAGAGCATGAAATAAAGGAAGAGAGGAGCTTTTGCACCCAAAAAATGAAGATGAAAATGTTCAATGACTCAATGTTCATATGATCACATCACTTATGGTAGCCATTGGTCGACCATAAAATAAATATTGGTGAAAATTGGCCAGCCTTATTAATTCACTTTTACAAAAGATGCAGTTTAGGCACTGGTTATGTGTAAGTAGCCCCAGAACCTCCATAACTTCGGCCTCTTTTCCATGGGCAGTTGAACTGTATGCTCAGCAAGCAGTTGCTGGGCAGGAGTGAGCAGTTACCAGGCAGCAATGAGCTGTTGCCAGGCAGCAGTGAGCAGTTACCAGGCAGCAGCAAGCAGTTGTGAGAATTTGAGAGGCATTTCACTGCCTATCAGCTGTCCCTGGAAAAGAGGCCTTAGATCTTTTAGTATTTAAGGGGATGATTTGGGAACCCAGCCGCAGCCGCTGATCAATTAACCACTTTCCCCACCACTACAGTATATCTACGTCAGCTGTGGCACCCTCCAAGCCACAGTGACGTAGATATACTGACCTGGCTGCAGCCCTTTGGTGCAGGAACAGGTGCGCTTCAGAGCGCACCCCCCAGCACTGTCAGCTGCAGTACTAATTGGCAAAAGGGAACATGTTCCCTTGTAGCCAATTAGTGACCCCCCCCCCCCCCCCTCCCTGAGCGGATGAACGATCACCGCTGTAGCAAACAGTGTGATCCTTCATCTCCCCCTCCTCCGTGCACAGATGGCCATAAAAATCCCAGCTCTGAACTCAGCCGCATATTGCTGGTGACCCGGGTCCTGGCTTGATGACGTCAACTGCCAGGCATCTGGGTAACTGGGGGGATGAAATCTGCCAATGGGGGATCATTTGGTTACCTGGGGGGGGGTGTAACCTAATACTGGGGACACATCTGGCTATAATTGGTGGGGGGGGGGGCAATTCTGGGGGCACATATGGCTGTAATGGGGGAAATTTTATCCTGGGGACACATCTGCCTATAATGAGGGGTGCCAATCCTGGCGGCGTAACTGTCTGTCTGTACTGGGGGGTGGTAGATACAAGGGACACATCTGACTATACGGGGGGTGCTGATATTGGGGTCACATCTAAACTGGGAAGGTTGGGCTGATACTCGGGGCACATCTGACTATATTAGGGGGGACATAAAACTGGTGGAATGGTTTTATCCCTGTGGCACTTTTTATTTTTAAACTGGAGTTGTTAAAAACTGAGAAATAATACATTTTTTTTATTTTTGGTACCTTTTTTCAATTAAAATGCCTAGAAAACAAAATTGTTCTTGGGACTAAATACCCCCCATCGAAAGCCTCGTTTGTCTTGAAAAAAACGATATATAGATCATTTAGGTGTAGTGAGTAGGGATAAAGTTATTCCTGATTGAATAGGGACATAGCTAAAACGTAAAAACTGCTCTGGTCAATAAGGGGAAAACAAGGTCTGGATGCAAAGTGGTTAAACCTTTTGATCACCATGATTGGCCATTTGCAACGATCAAAAAGAAAGCTTGTTTTGGGAAACAAACGTTCCCTGGGCATTTGAACTGAGCACAGAAAATGTCAGGAATGGGTTAAAAGAAACCTGCTCTGAGGGGAAAGTGGAGGATGTCATCTGTATTCACTTTTAAAAAGACTTTTTGTCACCTCTGTTTTTGTCAACAAGAAAAAGTCATTTGAGCTCCATTTATTATCAGCTGATATATATTGTGCCACTAGAGGGCAGCAGAATTCATACTTTATACCTTATTTTAATATTATAACTTCACACAATTCTTAAAATGTATAATACAAAGAGCCTAATTTTCTTTCTTGTTTATTATACCCCTCATTTATTTTATACACCTTACTTTGTTAATTTATTTCGAATATCAATTTATTTCGAATATATATATTTATATATATATATATGGTATACTGTATATAATGATTACATTTTTCTAATCTGGTCACATCAAGACTAATGCCAAACTATTGGCTAGGTATGCAAAGTAATATATTCTAAAATCTCAGTTTGGGGTTACAGCAAAATCAATGACAAGCAAAATAAACAAATTCTGCTTTCTGTTAATTTTCACAATAATTAATAGTTTTTTCCCCAAAAAATATAAGTCAAGGGGTAAGGCAAAACTAGAGATTGCCTTAGAGAGCTAGGCCTCCTTTCCACAGACTGTTGAGCGGTGTGCTTAGCAAGCAGTTACCAGGCAACAGTGAGCAGATACCAGGCAGTAACAAGCAGTTACCAGGCAAAAGTGAGCAGATACCAGGCAGTAACAAGCAGTTACCACCAGGCAGCAGTGAGCAGTTGTTAGAGTTTGAGAGGCATTTCACTGCCAATCAACGGTCCATGGAAAAGAGGCCTTAAAGAGGAATCACTGCGAAAATCTTTAAATTTATAACACACACAAATAAGAAGTAAATTTCTTCCAGAGTAAAATAAGCCATAAATTACTTTTCTCCTATGTTGCTGTCACTTACAGTAGGTAGTAGAAATCTGACATTACCGACAGATTTGGGGCTAGTCCATCTCTCCATAGGGGATTCTCAGCATGGCCTTTATTCTTTATAGCAACTTTCCCTGAAAATGATTAATACAGAGATGCTGGCCAGCTTCCCTGATCGTCACACACTATTTTGGCGGTTGGACGGAGCAACTGCCATTCACTAAGTACTTTTAAAAATAAAGAAAACCCTGAGAACCTCCCTATGAGAAGATGGGCTAGTCCAAAATCTGTCGGTTCTGTCAGATTTCTACTACTTACTGTAAGTGACAGCAACATAGGAGAAAAGTAATTTATGGCTCATTTTTCTCTAGGAGAAATGTACTTCTTATTTGTATGTGTTTTAAATTGTAAGATTTTCCCGACCGTTCCTCCTTAAAGAAGCTGCTTTTAACTATGAATGAGATGCAAATTTGTGCGGCTTGAAAAGGGATCTTTGAAGGTGGAATCTGATTGGTCCATTTTTAAGCTCCACACAGTTGCATATCAAATTTACATAATCCTGCATCAACTCTCAATTGCTTACATCTCATTGACCATGCCTACTTTAAAAAGGAACCAGTGCACAAGTGGTTGGTGGTGGCAGTGAGTCCCTAGAAATGTTGTTTAACCCTTTCGGGATCGGCTGCCTAACCCCACTTAAGGACCAGGCGATTTTGCATTGGTAGTGGTGAGTTTGGGGGATCAGGCAGCCGGATTCCCACTGTGGCTAGCTGGGCATGGTGTCCCTTTGGTAGTTAGGTGTGTCCCCCCTGTAGCCTGCAGCCTTTACTCACCTCCCAGGCTCCAGCGATGAGCAGCTGTGGACCCCTCCACTCTGGTCGGCATCCTCGTACTGCCGCTCAGTTCAGGGTCGGGACCTGGCACTTACATCAGAGCGAGCGGGGATGCCAGCCTGTGCGGAGAGGAGCGCCGATCGCCAGGAAAACGTCAGGAACGTGAGTGGATCCTCTTCTTTCCCCCTACTGCCGCAGCTCTAACAGTGATCGCTATGATTCGCCGGCGGTCGTAGTGATCACGTGATCAGGAGACAAGCGCGATGGCTTCTGATCACTGAGGGGATGACAGCTGACATCTCCCCTCTCGGGTGCGCAATAGTAATTGGATACCAGTCTTCCACCCATTATAGAAATTGAATAGACCAGGGTTTCTCAATTCAGTCCTCAAGGCCCACCAACAGCACATTTTACAAGAAACCACAAACATTTACAGATGGGGTACTTACGTAGTGTCTCAGCAGAGCTCATTAACGGTAAGCCTTTGGCAGGACCCTCTACCCTTACGTATCATTCTTGATTGTACACTCTACCCAGAATATGTGAACTGGTACTACTGGCACTACCCCTCCAGTGTATGATCTAGCATTGGATTACTACCTGTATTGTGTTGTGTATCTTATTGCTTATTACCTGTATTGTTGTAACTATTGTCTAGTAACTGTATTGTGCTGTCGGTCACCCTGTTATCATTGTCTGTAATCCTATGTATTTTCAGCGCTGCGTAATATGTTGGCAGTATATAAATCTAATAAATAGTAATATTAATTAGCTATCTCCACAATTTCCACAAAGCTTGCACTGTAGGGGGTACTTGAGACTTGAGAAATCTTGGTCTAGACCTCTCACCAACTGGATAAGCCAACTGCATGACTCACAGCCATCAGCTCCCGAGGCTGGGCATACTGAGGGTCACTGCTTCCATTCTGGGTTTCAAGAGTGGCAGACAGGTGACATGCAGCGCGACCCACCCACCAACATGTTTTACCCGCCTGTGCATGAGCTTCCTCAAGGTGTAACATGTTGAACCATTGGAAACATTTGTTTTTACACATACAGATTCACAGAACGTTTTTCTCGAACACTCTCGCTGCCACTACTTTTGTCCAGGATTCCAAACTAAATTACGGTACATAGGATGTTTGTGTATGTGTATGCCGCCATCACTTGAAAACGCCTTGACTGATTTCAACAAAACTTGGTATACAAATCCCTTACTACCTGGGATAATATGTCTCGTGTCCCCCAGCCCACCTGGCTGGAACCAATCAGATTTCACCTATTCATGTCAATGGAAAAAATGTTAAAGTCTGCCATTCCTACTGTAATAAAGCCAGAGACCCCAAACTTGGCACAGCTGGTCACTTGGTGACCGAGGTGAAAAATTCAGGGAAAGTGGGTGGAGCATAAAACAGCCAATCAAATTTCAGCAATTCATTTTCGATGGGAAAATGTAAACTGCAGCCATTCTTAGACTATTAATGGTAGGGTTCTCAAACTTGGCACACTTGGTGACTGGATGACTGTGATTATTATTCAAAAAAGTAGGTGAAGCCTACAACAGCCAATCAAAATTCACTTATTGTCTTTCAAGGGGAATATTTAAACTACTGCCATTCTTACACTGTTAATGGCAGAGGCCTCAAACCTGGTACAGCCGGCCATTGGGTGACTGGGGCTCAAATTCAGAAAAGGGGTGGAGCCACAAACAGCCAATCATATTTCTTTGCTGGATAAACTGCTTTCATTCACACAATTTTGATGCCAGGAACCTGAAAGTTTACAAACTTGGTCATTGAGTGACTGTGTGTCAATCATACAAAAGTAAGCACAGCAAAAAAAAATTCACTGGGAAAATGTAAACTGCAGCCATTCTTACACTGGTAATGGCAGGGTTCTTAAACAGTTGGTCACTGGGTGACTGGGATTAATATTCAGAAAAGTGGTTGGAGCCTGCAAAAAGCCAATCAAAATTCACCAATAGATTTTGAAGGGTAATATTTAAATTGCTGCCATTCCTGCACTGTTAATGGCAGAGACCTCTTAACTGGTACAGTTGGTCATTGCTCAAATTCAGAACAGGGGGTGGAGCCAAAAAAGTGAATCAAATTTATTTCATTTCAATGGGAAAATAAAAATTAATGATGCCAAGGACCCCAAAGCTCAAAAACTATGGACCGTGTGTCAAGATAAGAAAAAGTAGGCGGAGCCAACAACAACCAAATAAATACCCGGGCAACACCAGGTCATCAGCTAGTAGCTCATAAAATCTACATTCAAAAGCATTCTTTACTTCTTATTTCCATCATCTACTCCCCTAACCGTCCAACAAAATATAACCTCTTCTAAGGAGAAACTCATAGCTTTCGAATGTGCACAGCTAGTGCGCTTTTTAGAATTTTTATTCTGAATGTCCCGTCCTTATTTTAAGTTTTCTTTTCATCTTTCCATTGTAGATTAATTAATCAACTGTACATTATAAGAATTGCCTGTGTATGTCCTATCTCATATGCAAAGAACATCCTTAAAGTGTACCAGAGATGAGTAATTCTAATAGATTTACACATACGTGGGGCTTCCTTCAGTCCCCTCCGCACCAATCACTCCCACTCCGTCTTCCTCCACTTTCTAGTTCTCCCGTTAGCAGCCCCATAAGTTTGGCCAGTTGCAGCCAGTGGGCACATGTGCAGTGCAGCTGCGAGTGCCCCCCCCCCCCCCCGTCTCGCTCCCATGGCATTCTGCACCTGTGCAGTAGTACTGTGTAGATGCGCACAGACGTGACAGGGCATACGCAATGCACCCTGACAAAGCTATCGGGGCTGCTAACGGGAGAACGAAGAGGTGGAGAAAGATGGCATGGCAGCGATCATTGCAGAAGGGGCTGGAGGAAGCCCCAGGTATGTATAAATATTTTATACTTACTTGTTCCAGGGTCACTTTAACCATATTTATCAATTGCTGAGTTGCCTATAGTGATTTTTACTAGTAACTGTGTTTTGTAATTCTGGCATTCATTTGCTTCACACTTATTACATAGTGGCTTATGTGTAACTTCTAACAGTCTGTTAGCCCTACATCCGGATTAATATGCATGAGCCTTGTAGAGACTACCCCCCACTGCTGATATGCTAACTCACTCAGCTGAGCTGACCATCCTGTTTCGCTCGGATTGTGCTTTGCTGTGTATTATTATGCTGGTACGCGATAAGGTAGCGTACAGGTTTATATACAAACAATAGTACAAAGGTGTAGTCTAGATCAGGCTGAAGTCATACACAAATCAGAGATATCAAGGTACAGAGTAACTAAGCTAAATCCTAGTCAATAATCAAGCAGAGTCATACACGTAAATCAGATGTCAGTCGTATCGAAAGGAACAGGCAGTAACAAAGTCAGGGACAGGCCGAGTCGGTAACGTATATCAGATGGCAGCGGTACAGAGGGACTAGACAGGAGCGAGGTGAAAGAGGCAAGCAAGAAGTCGGTACACAGATAATATACAATAAGATGTTACAATAATAATATTACAAGAATATATACGAAAATAATAAAGACTGACTAACTGGAGTACATATATATTGTGCGTCTAAACAATATATCAATGTAGCTCAAAGTAGCTAGCTAGACCTAGAACCAGCGAACTGATTAGTATCAAGGTCACCGTGCAATGAATGCTCTGGCCTTAAATACATGAATTCCCTATCAGCAACTACTCCCACCTGGTGATGTCAACTAGTGACATCACCTGCTGACATCCCTAAACCCCCCTCCTAAGCCTATAAGGCTTATCTGAATTCGTGCACGACCTAAAGGTCGCACCGCACACGCGCGAGTCAGAAGACACTGCCGGAGGGAAGCCGGGGACGCCGCCAGAGGATTCCAGCGCAGAAGCCCCGACGCTCGCCTGGACCATGCCCGAGAGGCAGCGGGACCTGCCGCTGGAAGGTAAGCTTATTACATTACTCCCCCCTTGAGGAGTGGTCTCCGAACACTCTCCTCCAGGCTTATCAGGAAATTCCAGATGAAAGTCCTGAATTAACTAATCAGCATGGATCTGACTGGCCGGAACCTAGCACATTTCCTCCAGCCCATATCCCTTCGAAATCCAAGTACTGTACAGAACCACGAACTCTCCTGGAATCCAAAATGTTCTCAATTTCATATCCGGGTTCACCATCCACCTCTACTGGCAGAGGAGGAGCTGAGGATGAAATTGTGTTCGCTGCTGGTTTCAAAAGGGAAACATGAAATGAATTGACTCCTCTGATAGACTGAGGTAATGTTACCCTGTTAACCAAATCGTTAATCTTCTCCTGAATGGGATAAGGACCAATAAACCTAGGTCCCAATTTCACAGAGAGTTGACGTAAAGGGATGTTCCGGGAAGAAACCCATACAAGATCCCCCGGGGAAAATTCAAATTCAGGTGAATGTCTAGCATCAGCATAATTTTTCTGTCGAGATACAGCATTCCATAGGTTTTGCTGTACCTGAGGCCAAATCTGTTGAATGTGAGTACTCCACTCCTCTAAAGCTGGAAGAGGAGAAGGAGAAGATGGGGAAAAGGTAAACTTAGGATTCTGACCAGTGACAATCCAAAACGGTGACAATTTGGTAGATGAACTGGGGAGGTTATTAAATGCAAACTCGGCAAATGGTAAATAATCCAACCATGACTCCTGACAGTCAGATGCAAAACAGCAGAGATACTGTTCCAGGGACTGGTTAGTTCTCTCTGTTTGTCCGTTGGTTTCTGGGTGAAACCCGGAAGAAAAAGAGAGTTTGATGCCCAAGAGATCACTGAAAGCACGCCAAAAGCGTGACACAAACTGGACCCCCCTGTCTGACACAATATTTTCAGGAATAACATGTAAGCGAAAAATATGTGTAATAAATAGCTTAGCCAGTTCTTGAGCTGAGGGTAACCCAGGGAGAGGTACAAAATGTGCCATTTTGCTAAATTGGCTAGGACCCAAATAACTCTTTTACCTCCCGAGGAAAATAAATCCACCACAAAATCCATTGAGAGATTAGACCAAGGTCTCGATGGAATGGGCAAGGGTACAAGATGACCTCAGGGAGCAACCCGAGATACTTTATTCCTGGCACAAGTGGCGCAGGCTGCCACAAATGCCTTTCAATCCTTATTAATGGAAGGCGACCACACGTGACGGGACATGAGTTCCAAAGTTTTAGTTTCACCCGGTTACCCCGCTAGTTTAGACTCATGAAAACCTGTAACATCTAAAGTCAAAGATGCAAAGGCACATAATCTACATTAGGGGGTTTCCCCGGAGGACTATCCGATTGAAATGACTGTAAGGACTCGTATAAATCAGGAAACTCCTGGGTATGAGTGGCGGCCAAAACACACTGTGTGGGCACAATACTTTCAGGGACTCCGTCCTGAAATTTCTCAGGTTCAAAAGTTCTTGATAAGGCATCAGCCATAACATTTTGGACCCGGGTTTGTACGTTATTACAAAATTAAAGCGGGAAAAGAACAGTGCTCATCGGGCTTGTCTGGGGTTAAGCCTTTTAGCCCCCTCAATATATTGTAAGTTTTTGTGATCCGTGTACACTGTTATAGGATGAACTGCTCCTTCCGACCAGTGCCTCCACCCCTCGAAGGCCATCTTTACTGCCAAGAGTTCACGGTTGCCCATGTCGTAATGCCGTTCAGCAGAGGAAAACTTCCTAGAAAAGAAGGCACAAGGATGCAACCTTTCTGGGAGGCCTGAAAACTGGGAAAGTATGGCTCCTACCCCAGGTCAGAAGCATCCACCTCAACTATGAAAGGTAGATTTACATTGGCATGGGTGAGGACAGGAGCCGAGCAGAACGCATTCTTAAGCTCCAAGAATGCTTTATAAGCCTGAGGTGACCAATTGACCGGATCTGCATCCTTTTTGGTTAAATCGATCAATGGTGCAACCAAAGAGGAGAAATTTTTAATGAACCTGCAGTAATAGTTAGCAAAGCCTATAAATCGTTGGATGGCCTTGAGGCCTTTGGGGGGCAGCCAGTCCTGAACGGCTGATAGTTTTTTTTTATCCATGGACAGACCAGTATCAGAAATGACGTAGCCAAGGAAAGGAACGTAACTTTGAATAGACACTTCTCAAATTTAGCAAATAATGAATGAGTTCTCCCTCAATTTTTGTAACACAAATCTCACATGTCCCCGATGTTCAGACAAAGAGTAAATTAGAATGACGTCTAAATAAACGACCACAAATCTTCCTAATACATCTCTAAAGACATTATTTACAAAATCCTGAAAGACAGCTGGTGCGTTACATAAACCGAAAGGGATCTTCGTAATGCCCGTCCTGGGTATTAAAGGCTATCTTCCACTCGTCTCCCTGACAAATTCTAATCAGATTGTATGCCCCTTGCAAATCTAATTTAGAGAAAATCTTTGCTCCTGAAACCTGTGCAAATAGATCATCAATCAGAGGTAATGGGTACCTATTTTTATCGGCAATTTTATTCAGTCCCCTGTAATCAATACAGGGGCGTAACCCTCCATCTTTTTCTCCACAAAGAAAAAGCCGGTGCCGGCTGGTGAAGTGGATGGTCTAATAAACCCTTTCTCTAAGTTTTCTTTAATGTATTTTTTCATAGAAAGTTTTTCAGGCCCTGTGAGGTTGTAGAGGTGACCTCGCGGAGGCATGGTACCGGGCAACAAATCAATGGGACAATCGTAAGATCTGTGTAGTGGTAATTTATCGGCTGATTGAGGAGAGAACACATCAGAGAAATCCTCATAAGGTGGTGGTAGTGTTACTTGTTTGACCCTTAGGCTGCGGAGAGGGATACCCCATATACAAACATCCTGACAATGCGGTGACCAACCCGTAAGTTGTCCCGAACACCAATCAATATGGGGATTATGTCTCTGCAACCAAGGCAACCCCAACACGAGTGGACTAGAAGGCATACGTAACACATATAACTGAATTTTCTCATAATATAAGGCCCCAACCTGCAACGAAATCTCCGGTGTGATGGATATGGGTTGTTTGGGCTGCAAAGGGGTATCATCTATGGCCGTAACATAGAGTTTGTTCTGCAAAGTGAGAACTGGAATACCCAGGTTGGCTGCAAAAACAGAATCTATAAAATTTCCTGCCGCACCTGAGTCAATAAAAGCTTTGGTTTGAAATGAATCATTACCCCAGTGTATGGTGACTGGCAAAATAATTTTCTTTATTTTTAGGGGAACAATTGGCCCGCCCAGGTGAGGTCCCCCAACTTCACCTAGGCGCTGGAGTTTTCCGGAGCCTTTCCATTTGCAGAACAATTTTGGGAAAAGTGACCTTTTTCACCACAATACATATAGAGACCAGCCTGTCTTCTTCTGAGCTTCTCTGTGGGTGAAAGTCACGAGAAGCCCAGTTGCGTCGGTTCTTCACTGGAGGATGTGCTACCTGGCATAAGGTTCCCTGAGACGGAATAGACTTTGTTTTGATGTCTGTGTCTGATCCGTCTGTCAACCCTTATGGCCAGGGAGATGGCATCCTCCAGAGTTCTGGGTTCAGGATGACTCACAAGCATGTCATTTACAGAGTCAGCTAGGCCAAAGAGAAATTGGTCGAGGAGTGCTGCCTCACCTCATTTGACAGATACCGACCATTTTCTGAACTAAGCTGCATACTCTTCAACAGTATGCCTTCCCTGAGGTAAGTCTCGCAACTTACGAGTAGCCGTAGCTGTAATGTCTGGGTCAGCATATATTACAGCCATGGCATCAAACAACTAAAGAGCTACATCTTCAGGACTTAACCCATATGCCCAAGTTTGTGAGTCTCCTTGTAATAATGTTTTGACCAGAGTAATTTTCTGGAATTCTGTACCAGAGGATCTAGACCTAACCTCAAAGTATGACATACATCGGTTACGGAAGTTACTAAAGTCAGAACGAGAACCTGAAAATTTCTCAGGTAATGGCATTTTAGGCTCAATAATGGTTGGAACAAGAGCCGGTGGAGGAGATTGCTGAACATTAACATCTGCTGGTATATTGATCTGAGCGAGTGCGTTGGATAACTGAGTTATCTGCGTTTGGTGAGTGGCCATTTGTTCAGTGAGGTGATTAACTGCACCGGCAAGTGTCTGAATCTGTTCTCGCAATTCCTCCATGATATATTTTTTATGGACCTTGATAATATCACGCTGGTACGTGATGAGGTAGCGTACAGGTATATATACAAACAATAGTACAAAGGCGTAGTCTAGATCAGGCTGAAGTCGTACACAAATCAGAGATATCAAGGTACAGAGTAACTAAGCTAAATCGTAGTCAATAATCGAGCAGAGTCATACACGTAAATCAGATGTCAGTCGTATTGAAAGGAACAGGCAGTAACAAAGTCAGGGACAGGCCGAGTCGGTAACGTATATCAGATGGCAGCGGTACAGAGGGACTAGACAGGAGCGAGGTCAAAGAGGCAAGCAAGAAGTCGGTACACAGATAATATACAATAAGATGTTACAATAATAATATTACAAGAATATATATGAAAATACTAAAGACTGACTAACTGGAGTATATTTATGTTGTGTGTCTAAACAATATATCAATGTAGCTCAAAGTAGCTAGCTAGACCTAGAACCAGCGAACTGATTAGTATCAAAGTCACTGAGCAATGAATGCTATGGCCTTAAATACATGAATTCCCTATCAGCAACCACTCCCACCTGGTGATGATACCTAGTGATATCACCTGCTAACATCCCTAAACCCTACTCCTAAGCCTATAAGGCTTAACTGAACTTGCGCGTGACTGAAAGGTCGCACTGCGCACGCGCGAGCCAGAAGACACTGCCGGAGGAAAGCCGGGGACACTACCAAAGCATTCCAGCACAGAAACCATGCCACTCGCCCGGACCACTCCCGGAGATGCCGCGGGAACTGCTGATGGAAGGTAAGCTTATTATATGTATATAACCAAGGCCCTAGGCAGTTCACTGACTGGCAGTTTGCATTTAAAGAGACTCTGAAGTCTCATAAAATTCAGGTTTTTATTTTAAAAATCTCTTTAACATCATTGCCCTAAGTAAAACACAGCATCCCCGCGGCTGCACACTAACTAAATCCCCCCAGACACCCCGGGGCACATTGCAGGGAGCGCTTCCGTGAGAGGCAGAGCTTTTGGCTGCAGCTCTGCCTCTACACGCGTCCATCAGTGCGGATCGCCGCGTCCGCCCGCCCCTCTCAGTTTTCTTTCACTGAGAAGAGCGGGGGAGAGGTGGAGATACGCGCGGATTGATGCGCATTGAGGCAGAGCTGCAGCCGAAAGCTCTGCCTCCTCCAGCAGCAAAATCCACGACCAAGAAAATCGTGGATTTTTGCTGGGAAGTTTGGGGGGATTTAGTTAGTGTTCAGCCACGGGGATGTGGCGTTTTAGTTAGGGCAATGATGATAAAGAGATTTTTAAAATAAAAACCTGAATTTTATGAGACTTCAGAGTCTCTTCAAGAGTAATGTTTTAAGGGTGAAGCACTCGAATTGAATTTACCAAATTCTCTACAATTAGAAACAAGACGCCCCAATATCAATGACCGCTTTGGTATTTGATTATAAAAGTATCAAACTATGTAAGATATCCCCTTGTTCCTTATAAGATGCTAATCTTTTTCAAGGACTGTTAGGGACTTTCAAGGGAATAGAATAGGTAAGTATTGAATCAAATCATCTGATAACCAGTTAAAATATCAATTTATTACAACATATTTATTTCTCCACAATTTGACATCACACCAAGATACGGTAATTTCCACTCAGCCCCCTCCTATCATGTCACTACTACTCCACCACTTTAGTTTGTAAGCCTTTGGCAGGACCCTCCCTCAATGTGTATCTGTACACTCTGCTCACAGAATAATAGGAACCTGAGTTACTGAGACTATTACGCCAGTGTATGATCTGGTATTATGTACCTTATCACTTATTGTCTGTTGTGTGTTGATTGTCACCCCATTATCAATGTTTGTAACCTTATTTAGTGTACAGCACTGCATAGTATACAATTAATAATACATTCAATGACATGGACAAGTCATCCGTATACAGAGGTAAATCTGAGTTACAGTTTTTAAAGGACAACTTAAGTGAGATGAATATTATTTTTATTATAATCGATTTATAGTGCCAATATACTTCTTGGGGCTGTACAAAGTAAGAAACATGGGGTACATAATACAGACAAATGGTATACACCAATAAACAGAATACCGAAATGCTAGCAAAATACAGAATTGATACAAAATACAGAATTGATCATTACAGTGGAAAAGTAGCATGATGAAGGCTTCCATGCTTACTTCCTTTTAAACAATGCCAGTTGCCTGGCAGCCCTGCTGATCTATTTGTCTGCGATAGTCTCTAAATAAAAACAGAAACAGGTACGCAGCTATTCTTGTCAGATCTGACAAATAATGCCACAAACACCTGATCTGCATGCTTAGTCGCTCAGTCTAGCAGGAAATAATAATATGACAGCCTCCATATTCCTCTCGCTTCAGTTGTCCTTTAGGGCCCGTTTCCACTTGTGCGGTGCTGAATCGTCGCGGATTCCCTGCTGACAAATTTGCATGCGGGAGCGAAATCGCATGCAAATTTTACCGCAAATTCGCATACGATTTCACATAGCTTAGTGTGTATGCGAATTTAACCATGTCAGTGCCTGTGTGCTTTTACATTGCTTTCATGCGAAATCATATGCGAATTCGCTGTAAAATTCGCATACCAAAACTGCATGCGATTTTCCTATTAAATACATTGTATGTGATTCGCATAGCGGTGTGCGGCATGCGAATTCTGCGAGGTCTACCGTGCAGATTTTTTCTGCACAGAAAAACGCTCAGAAACAGGCCCATCCACTTGTATTGTCTATGCGAATCTGCATGCAGGAAACACATGCAGATTCGCTCTAGTGGAAACGGGCCCTCAAAGAACATTATCTGGATGTCTTTTCTTTCCTGGAATCTTGAAATATTGTCGTTTCCATTCTCTCAAAAACTTTTACAGATACCATTCAATCTATTCCCATCCAACTAGGTCTTCAGCTAGGTCTTCAGCTGAATCTTGATATGTGACTGTACTAACACATCTCTAACATTTGGTGCAAACATTGCAACCATCTTCAGATATGGGCCCACAATATCACTTCAAGGGGTACTATGGCGAAAAACTGGAAAATACAGCCAGGCTGCTACTCATGTACCACTATCCTGGCAGATGGACAATGCAATTCAAGGAGTGCCTTTGAAAGGAAAAGAAATCCTGAGAATTCCCCATGAGGAGATGAACTATTCTTTAGCCTGTTGGTAAGGGATTCAGAATTGGTAGATTATTGGTAGATTATAATCCCTTCTGCAAGTGACAGCTACATAGGAACCGAAGCATTTATAGTGCAGTTGGAGAAATGTACAACTCATGTGTAAAAACAAATTTTAAATTTTACAGTTTTTCACCACAGTACCCATTTTAAATGTAAATAGTGATCCTCAGTGTTCTGAGTCACAGTGGCTGATGCTGAGGGCAGCTGGGAGTCACGAGGGCAATTCATTTAGCTGGTTACAGGTCTACACAGCTGATTTAATGGGTAACAATTACTATTGCCATGGTATTCTTTTCAGTGCATGTTATGTAGCCGACTGCTATACAGTCCAGCCATCCCAGAGTGGTGTAGAGCAGTTCTAATATGGGCTTACTTACTGTGGATTGTCGGTTTATGGCTCAGCATACATTATATTGAAGCACTGGAGTGTGTAAGCTGGGAGCAGCACTGTGTAAATGGCACATGAATGTTTGGTGGGCCTGCATTATGCTTCTAGGTAGGATTTTAATTGCTTTTATTGATCTGCCTTGTCTTGTTAGTATTGAGCACTTTGCAATAAAGTTTATATATTGGTTCATCTCTGGTTCACCTGTGTACAGAGATTGTTGTTTACCTATGAGTTAGCTGGCTTCTGCTTAATTAACTTTTGGGTTATTATAATGGGAATTTATTGGGAAAGTCTTCCAGAATCTTTAAAAACTCCTGCCAAATGCCCAGAAATGCCTATCACATTTTTAAGAGTTTGGCTGGCATTTTTATTTGGTTTATGTTTACAGTGGAAAACAGAACTCATCTCTAAGGCTAGAAAATATGATGGAAACTCTCATTCGAATGCCAAGAAAACACCGGTTATGCTTTCACAGAATTTGACTTAAAGGATATCTGAGCTGAAGGCTTTACTTACTGGGGCTCTCTCCAGTGCGCCGCTAGCCCCTCCCAAAGACTTCTGCGCACGCTTCTGCACACGCTCCCTTGTGCAGTTCACCAATATTTAAACTCTGCAACTGCAGAATGCTCCTGGCGATTGGAGCACGATCAAGAATGACACACATGCACAGAAGCCACAGATCTTTTGGAAGGGCTAGCAGTGCACTGGAGAGAGCCGCAGGTAAGTAAAGCCTTTAGCTTCACCTATTGGAAGGGCTAGCGGCGTATATATACATACGAACTGGTTAAAGTGTGTACCTGAAGTGACATGATGAGATATATATACCTTAGGTACAAATAGGGCTAGTGCTACATAAGTGTTAGAAATTGTCTGAAGTCTCTTGCTGTACAGCAAATGTTAAAGCACTAGAGCTGGTATCTATGCGAATGAGTTTGTCAAACAGCTTGTCAAATTCAGTGTGGTTTCCTGAAAAGTAAATAGAAGGCAAGAAGTTATTATCTGGCTGAGAACAGACTGATGATATAATTTTAGTGATGAAAAGAACAAAAGATCATGTGTAACTGAATTAAGGTTTTCCATCAGACTGTCCTAGCGGCAGTTTGGAATTCCATCTAAAAAATGAAGCCCTTAACCTGGAAAAAAAAAATAGGAGACACAGGGCCTGATCCAATTTACTTTTTCTCCTACATTTTCTCGTAGGTGATATTTTCAAATCTTATTAAAGAGAACCCGAGGTGGATCTTCGGGGGGCAGATGGGACACAGAGGCATGTCCTCTGCCTAATGATAAAATGCATATTAGTACTGGATAGTATGATAAAGGGTTACAACTTCTTTTGGATTTTATTGCTGTCTTGCATCCCCATCTGTGAGAAATTCTCTGTCCTCCTGTGAAGATGAAAAGTGTGAAAATGTTTTCAAGAGGGACAGTGACCGTAACAAACAAGCCATTTCAGAACTGGAAGTGAGAGGAAATCTCTACAGACACAGCAATAAAAGAGGGTTGTGCACAAATTGGATGGGGCAGGGAACAGGGCTATGGTGTTATGTAGCCCCTTCCCCAGTTTAAATAGCTAGATGTACCTCCAGTGTTATGTAGCCCACTTCCCAGTTAGCTACGTGTGTCCCCAGTGATCTGTAGTCCCCCTCCCAGGTTAGGTAGCTAGATGTGCCCCCAGTCAGTCAGCCTTTCCACTGTCAGTCTGGCATCTTATCTTTTCTTTCAGTAGAGCAGCATGTGGCAGAGAGTTTTCAGCATGGAGCCGTTCAGCATGTAGCACAAATGACGTTGTAATGAGAGAACAGCGCCACCTACTAACACTCTGCTGCATGCTGCTCTGCTGAAGAAAACCGATTAGACCCACAGACTGGCAGAAAACAGCCCACAGATCGGCAGTGGGCCGCAGATTGGGGGTTGGGGACCCCTTCCCGGTAAGTCATAATAATTGGGCAGTTCATATCACTACTGCTAATGCTCACTGGCCATGCTGGAGATATCATCTGGACCAGTGGAGTAGCTAAGGAGCTATGGGCCCCCGATGCAAGTTTTACAATGGGCCCCCCCAAGCCCTCTATACATAACAATTGATACAGCGCACCAAAACCTGCCAATGGCTACTACAGTGTCAGAGGTGCAAGAAGGGAATGGGGAGCAGTTTGTTAATGATTGCCACTATTCAAATTATCTATAGAAGTGATTGTTATTAGCACAGGGCCAATAGAGAGCTAATACTGTAGTTGAGGGAGGGCCCTTTGGGGCCCCTCTTGCTCAAGAGCCCCGATGCGGTTGTAACTTTTGCACCCCCTATTGCTACGCCCCTGATCTGGACCATTACAGGACTAGTGGCTATACAGCTCACTATGTGCCCCTTAGGTGCTGGTAACTCATGTAAAAGGATTTGGGTAGCAATGGCCCATTTTCCATAGAGCAGGGAAGAGAACAACAGTACATCTGATTATAAGTGATGAGCTTATGCTAGAATTAAAAAATACACATTGGCCCAGAACTCAGCTTTAACTCCTAGACCTCTTTTACATGAAATGCTGAAGGTCGGGAATTCACTGCCTTCCGTTCAATGGCCAGGCACTTACTAGTGCTTGGTACGGGCGATGAACAGGCAGCCCCAACAGGAGTCACCTCTCACTGCAGCCGTGTTCAGATGTGAAGTGTCACTTTTTTTGCACCACCGCATGTCAGTTGATGACACGCGTTGTGTCACAAATGCTGCTGTTCGGCTGCATTCTAATTGCACCTGACTGATGCTTGTGGGCAGCAGCTGAGAGGTTGACCTGCCCAACAAGTGCACAGTTCAGCCTCCCATGTGAAAGAGGCCTTGGAATTAAAAAAGAGATAGAATAACCACTTCCAGACCGTACTGATTGCAATCTTTGCCCTGTTTTGCACCTGTTATCTTTGCCATAACTACTTCCTCAGGTAAGATATTCCAGATTTTAACCCCTCTCACTGTGAAGGACCCCTTTCTAAATAGATGACAAAAACTTTTTTCCTCCTTCATGTCCCCTTGTTCGTTGTACAGTGGGGTGCGAAAGTTTGGGCAACCTTGTTAACCACTTGATGACCTACCCTTTACCCCCCCTTAAGGACCAGCGTGGTTTTTAGTGATCTGTGCTGGGTGGGCTCTACAGCCCTCAGCACAGATCAGGGTGCAGGCAGAGAGATCAGATTGCCCCCCTTTTTTCCCCCCTATGGGGATGATGTGCAGGGGGGGTCTGATCTCTTCTGCCTGCGTGTGGCTGGCGGGGGGGGCACCTCAAAGCCCCCTCCGCGGCGAAATTCCCCCCTCCCTCTCCTACCTGTTCCCCCCCCCCGGTGATCGAGGCTGCACAGGACGCTATCCGTCCTGTGCAGCCAGTGACAGGACGTCCCCTGTCACATGGCGGCGATCCCCGGCCGCTGATTGGCCGGGGATCGCCGATCTGCCTTACGGCGCTGCTGCGCAGCAGCGCCGTACAAAGGTAAACAAAGCGGATTATTTCCGCTTGTGTTTACATTTAGCCTGCGAGCCGCCATCGGCGGCCCGCAGGCTATTCACGGAGCCCCCCGCCGTGATTTGACAGGAAGCAGCCGCTCGCGCGAGCGGCTGCTTCCTGATTAATCAGCCTGCAGCTGGCGACGCAGTACTGCATTGCTGGTCCTGCAGCTGCCACTTTGCCGACGCACGGTATAAGCGTGCGGTCGGCAAGTGGTTAATTGTCATGATTTTCCTGTATAAATCATTGGTTGTTACGATAAAAAAGTCAGTTAAATATATCATATAGGAGACACACACAGTGATATTTGAGAAGTGAAATAAAGTTGGATTTACAGAAAGTGCACAATATTTGTTTAAACAAAATTAGGCAAGTGCATAAATTTAGGCACCACAAAAAAGAAATGATATCAATATTTAGTAGATCCTCCTTTTGCAGAAATTACAGCCTCTAAACACTGCCTGTAAGTTCCAGTGAGAGTCTGGATTCTGGTTGAAGGTATTTTGGAGCATTCCTCTTTACAAAACATCTCTAGTTCATTCAGGTTTGATGGCTTCCGAGCATGGACAGCTCTTTTTAACTCACACCACAGATTTTCAATTATATTCAGGTCTGGGGACTGAGATGGCCATTCTAGAATGTTATACTTGTTCCTCTGCATGAATGCCTTAGTAATTTAGAGCAGTGTTTAGGGTCGTTGTCTTGTTAAAAGATCCAGCCCCGGCGCAGCTTCAGCTTTGTCACTGATTCCTGGACATTGGTCTCCAGAATCTGCTGATACTGAGTGGAATCCATACGTCCCTCAACTTTGACAAGATTTGCAGTCCCTGCACTGGCCACACAGTCCCACAGCATGATGGAACCACCACCATATTTTACTGTAGGTAGCAGGTGTTTTTCTTGGAATGCTGTGTTGTTTTTCCTCCATGCATAAAGCCCCTTGTTATGCTCAAATAACTCAATTTTAGTTTAACCAGTCCACAGCACCTTATTCCAAAATGAAGCTGGCTTGTACAAATGTGCTTTAGCATACATGAAGCGGCTCTGTTTGTGCTGTGGGTGGAGAAAATGCTTCCTCTGCATCACTCTCGCATACAGCATCTCCTTGTGTAAAGTGCGCCGAATGGTTGAACGATGCACAGTGGCTCCATCTGCAGCAAGATGAAGTTGTAGGTCTTTGGTGGTGGTCTGTGGGTTGACTCTGACTGTTCTTACCATTCGTCGCTTCTGTCTATCCGAGATTTTTCTTGGTCTGCCACTTTGAGCCTTAACTTGAACTGAGCCAGTGGTCTTCCATTTCCTCAATATGTTCCCAACTGTGGAAACAGTCAGCTGAAATCTCTGAGACAGCTTTCTATATCCTTCCCCTAAACCGTGATAGTGAACAATCTTTGTCTTCAGGTCATTTGAGAGTTGTTTTGAGACCCCCATCTTGCTACTCTTCAGAGAAAATTAAAAAGAGAAGGGAAACTTACAATTGACCCCCTTAAATACTCTTTCTCATAATTAGATTCACCTGTGTATGTAGGTCAGGGGTCACTGAGCTTACCAAGCCAATTTGAGTTCCAATAATTAGTTCTAAAGGTTTTGGAACCAATAAAATGACAACAGTGCGTGCCCAAATGTATGCATCTGCCTAATTTTATTTAAACAATTATTGCGCACTTTCTGTAAATCCAATTCACTTAATTTCACTACTCAAATATCACTGTGTAGTGATATTAGATAACACAATGAAGACGGTTGGCCTTATAGCGTATTTCCAGAAACATGGAATCCCAGGCATGCTTCTTTCAACTGACGCGGAAAAAGCTTTTGACCGCATTGCCTGGGATTACATGTTTGCTGTACTTAGGGGCTGGGGATTCGTCTGCAATTGCTATGTTGGCTACAACCCCTTTACCACAAGCCATCAGCTAGAGTTAAAGTCAATGGTTACCTTTCTTACCCCCTACAAATCTCAAACGATACAAGACAGGGCGGCCCCCTGTCCCCATTACTCTTTATAATTACCCTGGACCCTTTCCTAAACATGATTAGACACGACCTTGATATTAAGGGAGTGAGGGTTGACAAAGAGGAGTTTAAGGCCGCAGCTTTTGCAGACAACCTCTTATTCTTTAGCACCAATCCGACTATCACTCTACCTATTCTTGTGACCATTTTACTGAATTCCAGGTTTTATCCAACTTCAAAATAAACTTCCAGAAGTCTGAAGCAATGAATGCTTCCCTATCTCAATCCTCAACTACCCAATGCAAAGGTGCCTTCCCATTTAAATGGGCGGCCAGGCCAGGTTTTAAACTCAATTTTGAACCCTTACAATTCAAACTTCTTGCTGAGCTTGCTGCTTGGGGGACAAAAACATATCTGTCATGATTGGGGTGAATAGCATAGGTGAAAATGACTCTCCTACCAACATTTTTATATGTTTGCCAAGTCCTCCCTATTGCTCTCCCCAAACCATTCCTACATAACCTTCAATCAAAGATTTTGGGATTTGTCTGGGGGAATAAAACTCCAAGAATACGTCATAGCCTTCTTAAACTTCCTAAAGAACAAGGTGGGACTGGACTCCCAGATTTTATGGCTTATCACCAGGCAGCGATTCTTAGCAGACGTTTTGAGTGGTGCAACCACAAATCTATCAAACATTGGGTCATCATTGAAAACACGTTCTCTCCAGTCTCCTTACAGGCCCTACCATGGATTATTGACTTGAGGGTTAAACTCTGTCACCCATTCACCCACTCCTCTATCAAAACTTTCAGAAGCCTTTTTTCTAAAGCGGAAGGATCCTCCCTTAATGCCTGTCAGGGATAATCCATCATTTCCACCAGGCCATTTCTTTTCCTTTGCACATGGGTGGCTACTACCCACTATTCCTAGACTGAGAGATTTTGTTCAAAACAGGGAGGTCAAGAATATCAGCACCCTCTAGTTAACTAGTGGCATCTGACAAATTCCCATACTGGGCTTATCTTCAAATGCGCAGTTTTCTAAATGACTCCACTCACAAATCCAGGGCCTGCAGGCCTTTGACTCTTCTTGAGCAATCTTTGATGCGATCTGGACCACACAGACACACCATCTCCTTAGTATATGACCTATTGATTACTATGGGTATCCCGTCTACCCTACCCTATCAAGCCACATGGGAGGAAGTTTTAGGGAGGTCCCTTTCTAACGAGCAATGGCAGACCATTATGTCCCTGACTCATAAGTCTACACTAAATGTTTCTACCCAACAACAGGGATTCAAAATCCTTACCTTTTGGTACAGAACCCCTGCACTACTCAGTAAATTTGCTCCAGGGGTTTCAGACTCCTGCTGGAGGTGTGCAGCCCCTAAAGCGGACCTACTACATATCTGGTCTTGCCCCCATGTAACCTCGTTTTTGGAAGGAGGTACATAAATGGTCAGTGGCAATCTCAACCATTTAAGTCCCTTTCTCTCCTGAAGCTTTATTACTGCATTGCTGTCCTATTTCCCAGAAATCTTACAAAAAAACTGTCCTGGTCCACCTTTTAAATGCAGCTAAGGCCTTAATCACCTTGCTATGGAAGAAACAAGACATTCCTTCCATTGTTCAATGGTGGGCCAGAGTTGACAGTATTGCTCAAATGGAAGAGATCATCATTTCTTCACAAGACAAGGCAGGCCAATATGTCCATACCTGGGCTTGCTGGGTCTTGTTGAAACACTCGGATGAATATAAAAACATGATTGGCAGTTACGACCCCCCCCCCCCTCCCCTTTTCTCTTGTCTGTTTGAGTTGCTTCATTTCTTCATTTCTTGGTTTAGTTTTCATCCTCTCTCTCTTCTTCTTTTTCCCCTTTCTTCTCTGAACCTTTCCTACTCCTGGGACTAGGGAGTAGAGGTTGCCGCTGCCATGTTTTTTCTTCTTTTGTTGTTATACTTTTTGCTTTTACTTTCTCTTTTCTCTTTTCTTCTCTCTTCTTCTTTTTCTTTCTTTACTACTTTGATCTGTTTTGACTAAGTGGCCTTGAGAAACATTGTAGTTTCATACTTGTGTAAAAAATATACCTATAAGACACGTTTCTTGAAGTTTATGATACGATTTGAGTTACTTCTCTGCTTTCTACAAGATAATCTTGTTTATATCCAGTTGTTAAGAGATTACTTACTTAATGTAAAAAAAACAAAAAAACGTTTGTTTTGATGTTTGATGCTTTTATACTCTTAAAAACAATACAAATCTTTGAATGTAAAAAACAAAACAAAAATATTACTGTGTGTGTCTCCTATATGATATATTTAACTGACATTTTTTAGCATAACAACCAACGATTTATACAGGAAAATCATGACAACTAACAAGGTTGCCCAAACTTTCGCATCCCACTGTACAACCTTGAAAGGATTTAAAGGACACCTGAAGTGAGAGGAATATGGAGTCTGACATATTTATTTCATTTTAAACAGTGCACATTGCCTTGCTGTACTACTGATCAGCTGTATTTAATACTTTTAGTCATAGACCCAGAACAAGTATGCAGATCAGACCCAAGTATGACCCAATTAGCTGCATGCTTTGTTCATGTTTGTGATTTAAACACTACTGCAGCCAAAGAGATCAGAAGGACTGCCAGGCAACTGGTATTATTTAAAAGGAAATAAATATGGCAGCCAGAAAATGCTTCTCAGACTCAGTTTGGATTCCCATTAAGTCCAAATTGAAAAGCCACCTGTTTACTCTGGCATTTAAGAAAACGTGACTGTATCCCACTTGAGTCTGTAACACAGTCCACCCTGCAATTATGTACTGAGTGGGACATCACAATAATACAATACAATATCTATTACAATAATATTTGTAAAGTGCTTTTCTCCTATAGCACTTTACAAATATTATTGTATTGGATATTATATTGTATTGTTGTAATGGTTATGTCCTCTGTAAATATGTTGTTATAGTGACTAATGTCTCAAGCAATGTCCTTGGTAGTATAATAAGTAATGTCTTTGGTGAGTTAGTGGGTTAATTAATGCCTTATGCGATAACTCTGTGGGTGGGATATCTTTATTAATGTAATGCTGGGTGAGTGGGCAATCTCCTTGGTCAGTTAATGTTTTTTTTAAATGTCTTAAAAGATACCCGAAGTGACATGTGCCATGATGAGATAGACATGTGTATGTACAGTGCCTAGCACACAAATAACTATGCTGTGTTCTTTTTTTTTCTTTCTCTGCCTGAAAGAGTTAAATATCAGGTATGTAAGGGGCTGACTCAGTCCTGACTCAGACAGGAAGTGACTACAGTGTGACCCTCACTGATAAGAAACTATAAAACACTTTCCTAGCAGAAAATGGCTTCTGAGAGCAAGAAAAAGATGAATAGGGGAATTTCTTATTAGTGAGGGTCACACTGTAGTCACTTCCTGTCTGAGTCAGGACTGAGTCAGCCACTTACATACCTGATATTTAACTCTTTCAGACAGAGGAAGAAAAAAGGAACACAGCATAGTTATTTGTGTGCTAGGCACTGTACATACACATGTCTATCTCATCATGTCACATGTCACTTCGGGTATCCTTTAAGGAATGTCCCTGACCATCTAAGTAATAACGGCCCTTATCTTCTTCCTCCCTCTTGGACATCCCCAGGTCAAGTTCCTCTCACTGCTCAAGGTCCATTACAGATGGTGTCTCTGAAGCACACAATCTCTTGTAACTCTGTTAACCTCCTGAGCGTTAATCCCGAGCTGAGCTCGGGGTATATCGCACAGGAGGATTTCTCAGGCCCTGGTGGGCCGATTTGCATAATTTTTTTTTGTTACACGCAGCTAGCACTTTGCTAGCTGCGTGTAACTTCCGAACGCCGCCGCTCGCCGCCGATCTGCCACTACCCGCCGTGTCGCACAGCCCCCCCCTCCCCGACCCCTTGCGCAGCCTGGCCAATCAGTTCCAGGCAGCGCTGAGGGGTGGATCGGAACTCCCTCTGACATCACGACGTCCATGACGTCGGTGACGTCATCCCGCCCCGTCGCCATGGCGACCGGGGAAGCCCAGCAGGAAATCCCGTTCTGAACGGGATTTCCTGCTTACTCTGATCGCCGAAGGCGATCGGAGTGGGTGGGGGGATGCCGCTGCGCTGCGGCTATCATGTAGCGAGCCCTGGGCTCGCTACATGATTTAAAATATAAAAAATTTAAAAAAATAGTGCTGCGCCACCTCAATTATATCGCCCAGAGGGTTAGTGTGCCTATATCATTATTATCTTCATCATCCAGAAGATGCATACTGTTTCCATGGAAGCAACCAATGGCAGAAACACTAATGTTCATGGAGACACATAATGGCTTTAGGGAAGGGTTGTCTCCAGGGAAACAGAACACATCTTCTGGATGATGATGATGTAGGTAGACTAGGAGAGAGTTTGTGCCTTCGAGCCATTGCATGAAATGCTCTTTAATTAGTAACAGGAGGCTGTACAACTGGGCCTGGGTGTGAGAGATAGAGGAACAGGGAATGTCTAAAATGGGGAGATGAAAAATGGGATGTCTACGCATACGTAAGGGGCAGCCGGTCTTCTGCACAGAAGCATCTGGATGTGGTGAGATTCCACTTCATAGACCAGATGGATATCCATTCCATTCATTAGAGAAACAAAATAGCAGGCCATAGATACTGAAATTGCGCTAAAGAATGTCTGCTCTCAGCAAGCAAGAAGCAAAGGGCAAAGTTAAATACCAATTTTGATACACATGATTATAATTGGTTGTAAGATGCTGTGGAGAGTGCCAACTCTTGGTATGGAAGATCGGTCACAGGGGAAGAACATTTATTAGTCTCAAGCTGATTTCAGGCCTAGAAAGTAAAATGATATAAAAATTACACTTACTGTAAATGAACTTCTGGCTTAACGTGGCTTAATAGCAGCAATCTTTGTTGTTGTGACGTACTGAAGTTAGGTATTAAATGTGGTCGGCCGAGAGGTCTGGACAAGGTGCCTGAGAATTTGTAGGCTATAGCACATGGGTTCTATTCCACCAAGTCCAGTTTTAAAAAAACAGGAGGCAGGGTTCATACTTATTAAAAGCCACTTCTGTTTTGTGATTTTCCAAAATTGCAGTGGTCGTACATGTATTGCACTTTATTGGCATCCCATTCTATTTGTGCTGATATGCAAATGCATTTGAATTTTTTTTAGTTTAAAATTTGACTGTGACTAACTAACTATAAATTAGCTTTATTCCCCAAGTGCGATGGTTGACATTGTCCCTGGAATGATTTGTGGTACACATGGCATTAGCAGCAGAACAGTTGACAGGCAGTTATTTACAAGCACAATGATAGACATAGAGACAGACATTAAGCACGGAGATCACTCATTTTGGGCATAGGGGGATCGAGTAAAGCGGGACGACTGCTTGGGGAAGAAGGTGCTCCTGCGTCTGGTGGTTTTGGAGGGGGTGGTTCTGTAGCAGCAGCCCAATGGAAGAAGCTTGAAGTAGCGACTGCCAGGGTGGGAGGAATTTTGTGAGATCTTGGTGACCCTGGTTTTCAGTCTAGAAGAATAGAGGAAGTCCAGTGGTGGCAGTAGAGAGCCAATGACCCTCTCTGCAGCATTAATACCTCAGAATTATTATATATTGTACCTGTCCCTTGTGGTTGCACTTATGTACCAGACGATAACAGAGCAACAGAGGGAATGGTGGCGGAGTAGAAGCTAATCAACAGATCCTGCAGCTTTCCAATTTTTTCCAGTTGCTGCAGGAATAACAGTCTTTGCCAGGGGTGCTGCTTGGCCCAGGTAAACTAGGCAGCCACTTGGGGCCTCACCCACAGCAGGGGCCTCCCTTGCTGCCTCTCCATCATTCACCCACAGACCTCAGTTCAGCAGTAGGGATGCTCATTCCGATTCCACGGCACGGAAATGTCAGAATTTCCAATCGTAATTCACATTTCTGCATCGGATTGCGTAACGCGGAAATTAGAGTGCGGAATGAGGAATTCGTCAGAAATCACAGACATTTCTGCTATACCGATAATCAATAATTTTAAGCCAATCAGAAGACTTGGGATGCATCAGCCAATCAGAGAATTACGATTTGTATTCCGGTAAGTAGTATTGGAAATTTCCGTGGAAATCCGCTGTACCAATAGTCGGTAATTTTAAGCCAATCAGAAGACTCGGGATGAATCAGCCAATCAGAGAATGAGGATTTTTACTGCGGTAAGCGGTAGCGAAAATTTCCGTGGAAATCTGCCATACTAATAGTCGGTAATTTTAAGTCAATCAGAAGGTTCAGAATGCATAAGCTAATAAGAGAGTGAAGATTTGTAGTGTGGTAAGCGGTAGGCGGAATTTTCTGTGGAAAACGGAAATCCATGGAAATTGGAATACCGTCAGAATACTGCTAAATACAGTCAGAATACAGCAGTGGCGGAAATCTGCACTGGCAGAAATGCACGAAAATCTGCAATCCTGACCATCCCTATTCAGCAGCAACGTGTAAAGAGAGGAGAGAAGCGCAGCGACCATGGAGAATATTTCAGATGCGGAAGGTCATTGCTCATTTCCCGCATTTGAAGTGTTCTCCTCTCTTTGGGGCACCACAGCAGGTCACCTTGGCTACCTTGGATACTGGGGGTGGCTACCTGTGTTGGAGGGGGGGGGGGGGATGCCCTTGCTACCTATACTTTGAGTGGCTATCTACACTGGAGGGGGAGGGGTGCTCCTTTAACTACCTAGCTATACTAGCACAAATGATGTGCTGCTTGGGGCACAAAATCCTAAGCAGCAGCCGCCCTGGTCTTTGCTGAGCTTTCTTCTGAATTTTGGTGGTATTCTGCCCCCACCTTATGTTGTTGGTAATGGTGGTCCCAAGTCACTGAAAGCTTGATAGCCTGGTGACTTGGCAGGTCTGCTTCTTATTGTGCGCTATGTCGATTCCTGTTTGTGCAAGTCAATGGGAATGCAGAGAAGTCCCAAAACAAAACAAACTTTCACATCCAAACGAACGCATGTAAAAAATGCAAAAACGAGCACAAATATTCATAAAACCCATATATATATATATATATATATATATATATATATATATATATATATATATATATACATATATATATATATATATATATATATATATATATATATATATATATATATATATATATATATTGTATGGCTCTATAAATTATAGGCTGTATGCATGCTGGACACCAGCGACTGGATGGTTGCTGGGCTTGCCATTGTGGCTTACATTGTGGTTTACATTATCCATCACTGAACAGAAGTAATGCATAGTGGCGGAACCTTCAACCTGAATAATTGCAAATACATACTGTTTTAAGAAGGCAAAAATATATTTAAAAGAGGAAAACATGGAACACTTCCTATACATCTAATAGGGAACAGCTAAATGTTGAATGGGGATGCCCACAGGGGTGGGACCTCTGTGATCCTTCAATGGCCTCGATTCATAAAGCATTACCTCATGCGGTAATGCTGAAAACAGCAGACTTTACCGACCACTTAGCAAAATGTCAATTCATAAAGGCTGTTACCGCATGAAGAGCTGACATTACCGACCAGGGAGATAAATTACTGACTTGGCTGCAGTTACCGACAACACATGTCAGTAAATTGTCAGCAAATGTCAATTCATAAAGCCTTCAACAAGCGGTAAGCCTGGCGGTAGTTACCGACACCTCTGGTGAGGTCTTTACAAGTTACCGACAGCTCTGATTAATGCAAAGTGCAGAGAGCCGAAGTCTGTTTGATTCATCTGTGGAGAGAGCCAGAGAGCCCTCTGTGTGAATCATTTCAGCAGGCAGGGAAAGACTGTGTGACTCATCTGTCTGAGTCATCAGTGGAAAGAGCCGGCTGTGTGAGTAATTTCTGCAGGCAGGGAAAGACTGTGTGACTCATCTGTCTGAGTCATCAGTGGGAGAGCCAGAGAGAGCCGTCTGTGTGATTCATTTCTGCAGGGCAAAGAGGGAATCGGGACACTGCTCTACTCTACCGCTCAATGGGCTGCAGTAATTTACCGACCTCCAAGGGCAGCTGGGGAAATCGTTATGAATTAGCACACAGACCGGGAAAATTCCGAGTGCGGTATTTTCCCGACAAGATTTTGTTTATTGCACTGCTGTTTATGAATCGAGGCCAATGTGCGGAAGGCACGCTAATATACCTAGAGGATTCTTTTTTATCTCGGCAGGCAGTCTTGAATATCCTTGAACATCATGCATGTATTTTTCAATCTAGGAGTTAATTATAGAAAAACCTCTATTGCCGATAGACCCTGAGGGCTCAAACCCACTTGCAGCCTTTTCTAAGCGCTTGTGATTTGTAAAGCTCTTGCTAATGCAATGCTATGGTTGATTTTTATAAAACCACGTAATTCAAGCGGGATCACACCTAAATAGCATTACATTGGCAGGAGCTTTTTAAATGAGAAGTACTTAGGAACAGCTTTTTGTAACTGTTCTCGATCCTAATGAGGCTTCCCCCATCCTCCTAAGCCTCAGGGATTTAGCACTGGGTCCCTCGAAACCGCATCCAACAAAGCTGTCGGCTGTAACGCAGGTGCAGTATCGTCTGCAATATTTACCTAATGCGATCCTGCACAGAGGCAGTAGCAGCTTTCTGATCGGGTTCTGCCTGAAGTAGCTCGAGCCCGATCAGGTCCACTCTATTGTGCAGACGCAAGTCAACTGGGCCTGCACAGTAGGACTCGACTTTTTCCGCCTGAGCCTGATTGGAAAGCTGTTACTGTGTCTGCGCAGGATCGCGGTAGGTAAATATTTACCTTGCCGGTGAAAAGGGACGGCCAGCGCTGGATCCCGGAGGGGGCGGAGGAATGGGGAAGCCTCTGTGAAGCCTTCTTTAAGTTATCTAATGTACTCAAAAGGGAGTTGGATCTTCCTAATACTACATTTTTTTGTTACTTACAGCTGAGATATGAAACTTCGTCCCAGATTCCCTCAGTGGAAATCAAGCTGGAAGCAGTCCTTTCTTGGGCACCATTTTGCTCAGGAGTATGTGGACAATCCATTGTCCTTCACATACTCAGAGCTCCTATCTTCTAATCCTCTGGTGGCCATTCATCATTCAATTTGCCACCAGATCGACCACTAGATAGATCCCTCTCTGATCCTTTAAAGAGAACCCGAGGTTATGCTGGATACACACGGTACGTTCCTGCACTCGATGCGACTCTCGATTCCCGCCGATTCGCGGGCGCTCGATTATTTCCGACATGTCCGATTTGCGTTTCGGTGGATCGTTAGGTCGATTTGGCATACTTTACATGAGAATCATCGAAATGCGCTCGGAAATGCTTGGAAATAATCGAGCGGCCGGGAATCGAGCTGCGCATTGAGTGCGGGAACCCACCGTGTGTATCCAGCATTAGAGTGACATAGAGGCTGACATGTTTATTTCCTTTTAGATAATGCACATTGCCTGGTTGTCTTGCTGATCCTCTGCCTCTAATATTTTAAAGGGAATGTCCAAGCAAAATAAAAAAATGAGTTTCACTTACCTGGGGCTTCTACCAGCCCCATGCAGCCATCCTGTGCCCTCGTAGTCACTCACTGCTGCTCCAGTCCCCCGCTGGCAGCTTGCCGACCTCGGAGGTCGGCGGGTCGCATTGCGTACATTTTTACGCATTCCCGCTAGTGGAGGAACATTAACACATACATTTTTACGCATTACTGGTTCAATGCCAGTTGACAGGACTGCCAGCCAACTGGTATTGTTTAAAAGGAAATAAATATGGCAGCCTCCATAGGCCTTACACTTCATGTTCATTTTAAAGATATTGATTGATGTGATTGCTATCCACCATTACTACTGTTCCAAACAGGTCAATCGGGCCGTGCGAGGTGGTATATATCGTTTTGTGGTTGTTGAATTGGGCCAATAACTGTCCCTTACATAATCTAATGTTCCTACCATAGCCATATGTCCCTACTATAGATTAGTGTCATTTTTTGGGATAAGCCAGAGGAAGCTTGAGTGCCTGGAGGAAACACACACAAACATGAACAGGTACATACAAACTTCATGTAGGTATTTCTCTGGTCAGGAATTAAACCTCGGACTCTAGCAAGTTGACAGTCCTAGCCACTTAGTCACTGTGGTATATGGTTTATGTCAATACAATTTTATTGTGCATGAAGAGAGTGCATGAAGAGAGTTCCGATGGTTGACAGCTGAGGGGAAGAAGCTGTTCCTGTGTCTTGAGGTCCTGGTGGAGATGGACCAAAGCCTTCGGCCTGAAGGGAGCTGGCTGAAGAAGTGGAAGCCTGGGTTTGAGGGGTCATTGGCAATTCTCAATGCTCTGGACCGCAGTCAGGAGTTGTAGAGGAAGTCCAGAGGGGGAAGTGATTTTCTGCCGATCCTCTCCGCTGATCTGATGACCCTCTGAAGTTTGTTTCTGTCGCTGGCGGAGGAGCCAGCGTACCAGACCAGAATGAAAGAACAAAGGACAGATTTAATTGTGGCGGAATAGAAATTCATCAGAAGCTTCTGGGCCATGCCGAACTTCTTCAGTTGGTGGAGGAAGAATAACCTCTGCTGGGCTTTCCACTGGGTGGAGGTGGTGTTTGCCTTCCAACTTAGGTCGTTGGAGATAGTTGTGTCCAGGAGGCGGACACAGAGAACTCTTTCAACTTCCTTGCCGTCAATGCAAATTGCAGGTGGAGTGGAGGCGTGCTTCCTAAAGTCAACAATCATCTTAACGGTTTTTGAGGCATTGAGGACCAATCCATTCTCCCTGCACCAGTAGCAGATTCTGTTGACCTAATGGCAGTATGCCCATTGATTGTTTTTGGTGATGAGACCAACTATAGTAGTGTCGTCAGCTAATTTAATTACTGTGACATAGTCTGCCATGGTTTTGCAGTTGTTGGCATATAGAGAGAACTGGAATGGTGACAGGATGCAGCTTTGTGGTGCCCCTGTGTTTGTGATCCTAGGTTGTGAGGTGATAGCATCAAGCTTCACAATCTGTTGATCTGTGAGGAAGTCTGTGATCCACAGGCGGAGGGCAGGGGGACCCTGAGCGGGGCAAGGTTCTCCTGAAGCATCTGGGGGCTGATGGTATTAAACGGTGAGCTGAAGTCGAGCAGGAGGATCCTGGCGTATGAGTCTGGTCTGTCCAGGTGGTCGTTGCGTTGACGAACTCCAGGTAGATGTTATTGGTGTCATTGGTGAAGCTGTTCGGGTTCAGCAGAGCCTAGGTGGATATCTTGAGGATGGACAGCACCATGCTATCAAAAGTTTTCATGATGACAGGCGTAAGAGCCACAGGCCTGAGGTTGTTGAGGTAGGAGACTCCCTGCTTTTTGGGGACAGGGCTGATGGTGAACCTCTTGAAACAAGCGGGGACTTTGCCTCCCCAAAGGAATTTGATAAAGATGGGGGAGAGAATAGGCGCTGTCAAGTTTTCAGGCAGGCTGGTGACACCCTGTTGGGGCCAGGGGCTTTCCTCACATTTAGGTTTGTAGCTTCACCTCTGGATTGACACTTTCTATGATCCCTGGTGGTGCTTGTTAGGTGCTAAAATGTCTCTGGTAGCATTGAATCTTTATTGTTTTTATCAGCTGGTGATCACATGACATCAGAAAGAATCAAGCTGCCGGACATGTGGCCATACTGATTCTTCTTCAGGTACACTGATATCATCTTTCAGCTTCATAAATGCATGGATACAATAAGTTTGTGCTACATTTTGTCCAGAGCCCCCCTTTAACCACAGTTACAGCATTGACCACCTAAAGTACCCTATATGTCATGCTGTTTGAGCAACTGATTTTAAGCAATGCTGTTCAATTTTCCAATGTTTATCATGTATTTTATTATCCCTACCATAATTCAGTGCAAATTTACTTGAAACACATTTGTTTATTTATTTATTTTTGTGAAAAATTCTAAATCATGCGATAAACAAAAAAAAGCATGAATGCATTTAAGTCTTACCTGTGTTTTTTTGGTTTATTTGACTAGAAAATTAGTATTATTTCTGAATGCTGTTTAGTATACATTAAAAGCAAACAACGGTGTCATATTGATCTCCTGCACAATCCATTATATTTTCATTAGTGCCTCTGAATATGTTAACAGGAGCAGGATGAACAAATCATCTCCACTCCAGTTCCCACCCCCTGCCCTTCAAAATAATTGTGTTTTCTCCCTAAGGACCATAAAGGCTGGATACGTAGGCTCTAGCAGAGAACACTGTTGCAAGCCAGATAATTTTCCCATTCAGCTGCTCTCCCCCTGAAACCACTCCCTTCTTCCATAAACGATGCTGAGAATACAGTCAGCCTGCTTCCTTCTACCCAGCCTGCATGCACAACGCACCTTATGGACCTTCCAACGGATGGTGAAAAACTGCAGCATTACACACTCCAGAGACCCAGACCCAACAGAACCCTCAGGCAGCCACCTAAGAAACCTCATGTAAGACACTTCTTCATTTCAAAGCCTAGATCAGGGATAAAATGAAGTCTTTTTTTTCTCTAGGCAAAGGATGCAATTCATTACATGCCCATCAGATGTCTGAAGGATGCAGGATTTTCTGCTTATATATTTCTATGATCTGCATTTTATTGATTCCTTGCTTTTGTTCATATTTGCATCAGTTGCTTTTAGTATATTCACAAGCTGGTTTGTGGTATAATTATGATGATAGGTTATTTATTTTAGCTGGTATATGGCTGTTTTTCTCTGGGTCAGACCTAGAAGGCCTCATCTTCTGACATGTTCCTACCGGGTAAATGGAAGACCATAATTATAGCATTCAGTCCTCCTTACAGCAAATATGACACCATATGGATATCTGTATTCCGGGGTGTGTTTGACGAGATCTGTTTCTGTTATGTGCATGTTGATGTTTTCTTATCAGTGAAGGATGCTACAGGGATCTCCTGTGTAATCATTGTAATCTGTTTCCTTCAATCTCACAAACTGCAGGCTAGGTAAATAACACAAGTGTAAAGGGAAATTACATAGAATGGAGGATAAAGTCATTTTTATTTACATTCTTTGTGAATTCTAACCACAATAAGGCTTAATAATATGGAGGACATAACCCTGTATACAGCACAGGGAGCCGGACATGCCCGAAGTTGTCCTTCTGTAAGCGTTATTGGTTTTAGGGATTTTGTTTTTCAGCTTGCATCTTTATTGGCCTGTTATGGAAATTGTGGAGTGTGCATTTTCTTGCTGCATGTACTTATTGCCATTAACAGGGACAATACTCTAAGGACTCATACACATAGATGGAAAGATGAACCCTCCACTCAAGAATCAATGCACAATGCTTTTGTGGTATAGTCAGGTGTAAGCAGGTACCTAACAATCCTACAATCACCTTTACAGGCAAGCTCCAAAGGCAATCTGCATGCAGCACCGGTCAGTACAGCAGCACCAATCAGCAGGCCTCTTCTTAGCAAAACTGCTTCTCTGCCGCCCAAATCAACCTTTTTTCATTGGTGTTCCGCAGGACCTTAAAGAGGAACTCCACTGAAAATGATGTAATAAAAAATTGCTTAGTTTTTACAATAACTATGTATACGGGATTTAGTCAGTGTTTGCCCATTGTAAAATCTTTCCTCTCCCTGATTTACATTCTGACATTTATCACATGGTGACATTTTTACTGCTGGCAGGTGATATCAGTGGAAGGGGATCCTGCTTGCTTTTTTGGCAGTTGGAAACAGCTGTAAACAGCTATTTCCCACAATACAATGAGGTTCACAGACAAGAAACTGCCAGGAGCATGGTCCTCACAGTTTCCTGCGAGAGGGGTTTCACCACAATATCAGCCATACAGACCCCTCTGATGATCCGTTTGTGAAAAGGAATAAATTTTTCATGCAAAAGGGGGTATCAACTACTTATTGGGATGAAGTTCAATTTTTGGGTACGGTTTTTCTTTAAAGAGGTACTTTAATAAAAAGGGGAAAAAAACAATACATTGCAAAGTGAGAAGTTAAAAATAGTAGAGAGATCAAGAAATGAGTTATTTGCCATGAAATTGGTTCCTGTTGTTTGATCCACAATCAGTCGACGTGTGATCATCTTTATTACTGGAAGACATGAAAAAAACAGACAGCACCAACTGCCAATGGCCTCAATTCACTAAGCGTAACTCCTGTCTTTAATAACTCTTCTGAGCTGTTTTACAGTTATCACAATTATATCACCATGGTGATAACTGTAAAACAGCTCAGAAGAGTTATTAAAGGCAGGAGTTAAAGGGATACTGTAGGGGGGTCGGGGGAAAATGAGCTGAACTTATCCGGGGCTTCTAATCAGGGATGGTCGTAGTCAGCCAACTTCGCTACGCTGGAAATACGCGTAGTTTTACGCAATTACGCTTCGCCAAACTATGGCTTCGAAAACAAATATTCGCTTCGTATGCATTTCGTAGAATACGCGTTAAAATACGCAATTACGCGTAGTGCGAAGCATAGTGTATGCGGATACTTATGCCCTTATGCAGAAAATTGTACGCATTAATTTCTTTATAAAGGCATATAATGGGAACCCTTCAATGCGTACATTCCCCTTTCCAATGCGTACATTTGTATGCATACAATCGCATGCGGAAAATTAGACGCGAGTAACACATTCGTAGTTCACTACGCAATACACATGTTAACTACACATAGTGGGCGTAAGCTACGCGTAGCGGTACTTCGCTACGCGTAAATTCGTAAGCGTAGGTTTGAAACTTCGCCTATGAACTACGATGCGTAGATGCGAACTACGATGCGTAAATTCGCACTGGCGTAGTTTCTGCTCATCCCTGCTTCTAATGGTCCCCCGCAGACATCCTGTGTTGGCGCAGCCACTCACCGATACTCTGGCCCCGCCTCCAGTTCACTTCTGGAATTTCTGACTTTAAAGTCAGAAAACCACTGCGCCTGCACGCCCGTGTCCTCGCTCCCGCTGATGTCACCAGGAGTGTTCTGCGCAGACACAGACCATACTGGGCCTGCGCTGTGCGCTCTTGATGACATCAGCGGGATCGAGGACACGGCAACGCAGGCGCAGTGGTTTTCAGACTTTAAAGTCTGAAATTCCAGAAGTGAACCGGAGGCGGGGCCGGAGCATCGGTGAGTGGCTGCGCCAACACAGGATGTCTGTGGGGGACCGTTAGAAGCCCCGGGTAAGTTCAACTCATTTTCCCCTGACCCCCCTACAGTATCCCTTTAAGCTTAGTGAATTGAGGCCATTATCTACTACCACACCCCCTAACAATGTGATAGGCTAAAATGTGTTTTTTTTTATATAGCTATACATAGACACAGAGAGAGATACTGGTTGCTTGGCAATTGAAAAAAGCCATGATTTCCCACAATGCAACACTGTTCACAGACAGAAAACTATCAGAACCTAGGTACTGACATCACACTGTGGGAGGGATTTTATCATAATATCAGCCATACAGATCCCTCCTGATGATCTATTTGAGGAAAGGTAAATATTTCTCATGGAAAAGGGGTGTCAGCTACTGATTGGGATGAAGCTCAATCTTTGGTTACAGTTCCTCTTTTTAGTGTCTCTCTAGTCACTGGAAATACACTGTACAGCTTTCAGTAGGACCAGGCTGAAATCCAATAGCTTGTTATTGCATGCTGTTATTTCAATCAGAACCTGAGATTGTTGCCAGTAAAGTGCTATGTATGTCTGTTGCAATATGCTTTCTGAAACCAGTCATTAGCTTGCATAGCTGCTGAAAGGGCAGGTCAGAAAACCCCTATCAGAACAGAACCTGTTTATTAGCCACACACAGTAAAAATAACAGAACTCCAGCTGATCATGAAGCAGAATGACACCTTCAATAATAACAGAGATTTTTGGTTTCTCATATGCTTGGATATGAGGGTGAGCCACAGCAAGGCCAACTTCATTCTGGGCTTAAAAACAAGAAGAGAATTGAGAGCCCAAAATGGTGCAGTATTGTCAGGTAAAATGAAGAGTTCAATACAATTTTATGTGTATATACTCACAAACACGGGTTACCCAAAGGCAACCACTTTAAATGCAGGTGGGGAGCATTAGGACCTGACCCCACTCAGGTTAAGAAGTCGCTCTCTGTAGATAGTAGATGGGGATGCACCCCTCCACCCAGGGTGGACTAGAAGATCAGCAAAAACTCGGTATACAGAAGCGCCAGAGTAGAGTAAAACGTTTTAAAAACCGCTTAAAAGCAGTGGGGGATGTTAGGGTGGACTTACCTCCCTCTTACAAAAAAAAAAAAAGAAAACTTACTCGAGTCTCGATAAAACAGAAAAACAGAATTGACAAATAATTTATTCAACTCCACAAATGCGACGCGTTTCACAGGCGTGACCCCGCTTCCTCAGGCAAAAATGGGAGCACAACTCAGTGGGTCAAGCAATAGGTTTGAGACAGAGGCGCTTAAACCTATTGCTTGACCCACTGAGTTGTGCTCCAATTTTTGCCTGAGGAAGCGGGGTTTGAGCGCCTGTCTCAAACCTATTGCTTGACCCACTGAGTTCTGCTCCCATTTTTGCCTGAGGAAGCCGGGTCACGCCCGCGAAACGCATTGCATTTGTGGAGTTGAATAAATTATTTGTCAATTCTGTTTTATCGAGACTCGAGTGAGTTTTCTTGTTTTGTAAGAGGGAGGTAAGTCCACCCTAACACCCCCCTTTGCTTTTAAGCGGTTTTTAAAATGTTTTACTCTACTCTGGCGCCTCTGTATACCGAGTTTTTGCTGAACGTCATTCTGGGGTACCTACTCTCAAGGTGGATACAAACATATCCCCCATACAGAGGAGCTTATCGTGACCTTGAGACTGTACTGCGTGTACTCCTACTTTTTATTGCCTGAGGAAGCGGGAATATACCTGCGAAACGCGTTGCAAAAACCCCTGGAGTGTACCAATACATTTGATTGTTTTGAATACACAGTTTTTGTGTCTGCTTGCAGGGGGTAAGTCCACCACTGCCTCCTAAGCAATTTTAAAAGTTTTAAGAATTGATTTTATCCTGTTGGCGCCTTTGTGCTTTATTACGTTATATATATCCCCCATCCCAGCCTGTTCAGCTGCACAGGGCACCATGCAGGCCAACAAAAAAGAAGACACCAACCACTTCTTACATATCTGTATGATGCACCTCCTTTGCCCCTGTGAGACACTAAACATTCTTTGTAAACAGTCACCCTCATTATTTCAGCATGCTTACTTTATGCCATGTGCATATAAAACACAGTCATTCTATTGTGTTTCTAATAACAACCGCCATACAAAAGACAGTCAAAGTTTGCTGCCAGACCAGTCAATGGATTTGTGCAAGTGATGAAAATGAGTAACAATGGCTTTTCTGTCTAGCTGACTACCTGTGCAGCAAGGTTGGAGTCTATGGACTGTCTGTACTTGAGAGCACTGTTGCCATGGTTGCAAACTGCAATTTGGCATTTAGCTGTCAATTTTTTTCCCGAAATTCTTAGGTGGCTGTGAATTGGATTGAAATGAAAAGCTAATTTTTAATAACATTAGCTGACAGAAATACTGTATCAGCAGCCATTCCTGTTTAGACCAATTTTACAACACAATTAGAATTGCCCTTTGCTAATTGTCAAGTGGAAGAGACCAAGTGAGGAGGGTAATCAGTTTCTCAGTAGTTCTGTTGACAGATAAGGTTTTGTCATATGCTGAAAAGTTACATTTCTGAGCAGTTTTTAGCACAAAGTATATAAAGACTTTATTTTGCTGATATTACATGATGACCGGGGCTGTGGAGTCAGTACAAAAATCATCCGACTCCATCTCCGACTCTTTGAAACCTCCAAATCCAGGTGCCCAAAATGGCTCTGACTCCGACTCCTTAGTCTAATACTTAACAAAACTAAGGATTTGGTACAAAAATCATCCGACTCTGACTTCTGACTTCGACTCCTCCGTTTATGAAACCACCGACTCCGACTCCAGGTACCCAAAATTGCTCAGAGTAGGTTTCCTCTAACTTCCTGTTATCTCTCTGGGACAGGAAGTGATGAGATCCAACCCTAGCAAGGAGTCGAATGAAGCACTTTACCATAACAACATGAGTATTGCTATGGTAATGCACATTAGTAAAGCTTTTAGCATAGTAACACTCGCGTTACTCGAGTACCTCGGCTCCTGCTAATATTGTAACTCGTAGTAACCTACTGCCAGTAGTAACGGTAATATTGCCATGCGCTATCTGCACCCAGCAATATTACAGCATCTTCATGCATCCATTCTTTGAGGTGCAACTTTAACGGCAGGGTTGACCTTTACACTAATCAGTAGCCTACACCCCATTTTCTGTGAGGAATCTTTACATTTTCTCTAATAGGTCACCAGCGACTGCTGTGAGGCTGATAATGAGTTGAAACCCCTCCCATAGTGTGACATTTTTAGTCTTGGCTATGACAGTTTCCTGTCTCTGAACCGCAAAGCATTGTGGGAAATAACATGCTGTTGCCAAGCAAGCAGTACCTCCCTCTGTGGATAAAAAAACCCTTATATCCTGTAACATTGCTAGTGGGTGTGTTTATAGATAACAGCATTTTGTGCAGTTCAGTTTTTTCCTGCCCGCCAGCAATAAAGATTCTGACCTGCAGGCTCAGGGAGGATCAAACAACATGAAAGAATTACATGGCAAGTATAAATCTTTTCTTGATCTACTTCAGTGGTCCTCAAACTAAGGCCCGCGGGCCGAATGTGGCCCCCTAAGGCTTTTTTACTGGCCCCCACACACAAAATGTATTATAGATGCGGTCAGCTACATCTTTAAATATCGGTGGTCCATATATAAAATGAAGCCAGAAAGCAGTAATTTGCTGGTTTCCAATCAAATTCCACATCAGGTGACACTGTTGTCCACTTTAACTGCAGGTTGTCCCCTGGGTATGCTTCACTGTCTGGCCCGCAAAGACTTCTACATCATTTTATGTATACTCCGGCCACCCAGCAGTCTGACATATGTTAACCCGGCCCTCGACCCAAAACGTTTGGGGACCCCTGATCTACCTTCTATTTTTACTCCTCACTTTGCTATACCTTGATTTATTTTTTCCCCTACTACTATCTTTTGGTAAAGTTGCTCTTTAAAGAGGAACTCCAGTGAAAATATTGTAATTAAAAAAGTGCTTCTTTTTTACAATAATTATGTATAAATGATTTAATCAGTGTTTGCTCATTGTAAAATAATTCCTCTCCCTGATTTACATTCTGACACTTATCACATGGTGACATTTTTACTGCTGGCAGGTGATGTAGCTGCTGCTTGCTTTTTTGGCAGTTGGAAACAGCTGTAAACAGCTATTTCCCACAATGCAACAAGGTTCACAGACAGGAAACTGCCAGGATTACCATGGTCCTCAGAGTTTCTTGTGGGAGGGGTTTCACCACAATATCAGCCATACAGCGCCCCCTGATGATCCATTTGTGAAAAGGAATAGATTTCTCATGTAAAAGGGGTTAATGGCTACTGATTGGGATGAAGTTCAATTCTTGGTTACGGTTTCTCTTTAACAAGCCCCAAAGTCCCAATTTGTACTTTTTAAACCTGCCAGATCAATTATTTACAACATGTCCGGTCTGAATTTTGACTGATTTTTTAATCGTTTTGGTGATTTATTTCCATAGAAGTAAATGGAAATCGATTGGAAAAATGATTGAAAAATCGATCGAAATTCAGATCGGACATGTTGAAAATAATCCATCTGGCAGGTAAATCTGCCAGAAAATTGTATGGTGTGTACCTAGCATTATGCCTAGTACACGCCATACAATTTTCTGTAAGATTTTCTGTTTCTGTAAGATTTACCTGCCAGATAGATAATTTCCAACATGTTGGAAATTATATATCTAATGCTGGGATTACACGTTACGTTTTTTGCAAAGAATCGTTCTGATAGATGCCTTCGATGATAACATTCCGACATGACCGATGTTCCGCTCGATTCATTTCCGCTCGATTTCTCATAGAAGTGAATGGAAAAAAGATAAGAAAAACAAGCGGAAGATAAAAGAATCGAGCAGAAGATCGAATGGCTAATAGATTGCGCGCAGAATTGAACGCAAAAAACGTAACGTGTAATCCCACCATAACCATCTATCGGCCTAGCAATTAAGCATTGTTCTACTCAGCAGGAGATAACCAGAAGACAATGCACCAGAGATAATGACCAGTCTCTACCAGTTCTTTACAGAAAATAATCTAATTACAGAAAATCGCACAGAACAATCTAACAGAAAATGGTGTGTACTAGGCATTAGACAAGAGCTGTTTACAATGCAGGAACAGAACTTCAGTCATTCATCTTCCCCATTATCATGATTGGCCATATGCTACAGCACATACTCCAGGTATATACTGTATAAATGGAACAGCGGATTGTGAAAATACATGTAAATCTGCTACACTCAATATGTATCTCGTAGCTTGAATTTATTTTGTGTTGAGTCTTTGGTTTAGCTTTAAAGTCTACCTCCAGAATTTTCTGAGAATACAATAAAGGATAAATCTCATCAGTTTCCCACGACTGGTAAGTTATGGTCATTCATATAAAACAAAGTCAGCAAAAACCTTAGTTAGGCTCCCTGCACACTGCAAATCTGTTTTGCGATTCCGATTTGCAATTCCAATTTTCCCTGAATACAATCAACAGAAAAACGGTGGAAAAAATGCAGGATCCAGTAACGATTAAAAATCCGAATTGGAATTGGATGTAAAAAAAGATTAAAAATCGGAATCGGAATCGCAGGCAGTGTGCAGGGAGTCTTACTCAGCTTCCTTGTAGTCATATGACTGCTCCACTGCTCCGCCTTCTAGTGTTAGTGGGTGGGCACTGCATCAAAACTAATGATGCAGAGGAGGAAGCGCAGCATAGACGAGTACTTTTATAGCAGGCGTCTTTTGATTTGGGTGCTGCCAATAGACTGAATATTTGTAATATATTACTAATATTCTACTATCGACTTGCCTGACAACTGACCACAAACCCTTACCTAAACACCTAACACTAAACCCTCTACCTACGCCTAACACTAACCTTCCTCCAAAACAATCTTCTTCCTAAATGCCTAACACTAACCTCCTCTTCCTATGATTCCTATCTTCCCCCTACCCTATCCTCTAACACTAAACCTCCTCACACTATCTATCGGAACACGGCAAATGATAGCCAAACCCCATCGTCACTAGCTGCTCACCAGCGCAGATATCCAGAGCTCAGCTAATAATAGTTGAACCCTGATGATGTTAACCGATCACCAGTTCCCAAGTAAAGCACTTGGTGCCCCACAGCCGCAATTTAAATTGTGTTATATGGATTAGCGGAGAAGTGCCGTGCCACAGCATGCTAAGTTTATTTGCTTCGGCCTACACTGATAGGCTCTAAGGTTGTGTCACACCTTGCATGACAGTTAAAGAGGAACTCCAGTGAAAATAATGTAGTAAAAAAAGTGCTTCATTTTTTACCATAATTATGTATAAATGATTTAGTCAGTGTTTGCTCATTGTAAAATCTTTCCTCTCCCCGATTTACATTCTGACATTTATTACATGGTGACATTTTTACTGTGGGCAGGTTATGTAGCTGCTCCTAGCTGTTTTGGCTGTTAGAGACAGCTGTAAACAGCTAATTCCTGTCTGTGAACATTGTTACATTGTGGCAGTTTTCCCAGAGTACCGCGGTACTCAGAGCTTCTTGTGGGAGGGGTTTCAGCACAAAATCAGTCATACAGCGCCCCCTGATGGTCTGTTTGTGAAAATCATTATATTTCTCATGTAAAAGGGGGTATCAGCTACTGATTGGGATAAAGTTCAATTCTAGGTTGGAGTTTCTCTTTAAGGAGAAGGATGAAAAATGAAGGGGTCATGTGATCACAAAGATGTGAAATAAAAGAAATTATTTAGATAGGCAAAAACATTTAGATACATCTTTTTATTTGGAGACCTGCATTTACTATTAGTGCACAGGGCTGAGAGGTCACAAACAAGAAGACTTTACAGTATATCAGAATGTTTTGTAGTTCCAGAGACAAGACTACTAAAAAGAAGTGATGACATTGGGAAGGGGTGACAAGCAGTGACGACAGCAGGAATGGGTGACAAGAAGTGATGACAGTGGTAGGGGTGACGAGCAGCGATGACATTGGGAAGGGGTGACAAGCAGCGACGACAGCGGGAAGGGGTGACAAGAAGTGATGACAGTGGTAGGGGTGACGAGCAGCGATGACATCAGGAAGGGGTTGCAAGCAGCTATAACAGCGGGAAGGGGTGACAAGAAGTGATGACAGTGGTAGAGGTGACAAGCAGTGATGACATCGGGAAGGGATGACAAGCAGTGACGACAGCAGGAAGGGGTGACAAGAAGTGATGACAGTGGTAGGGGTGACAAGCAGCGATGACATCGGGACGGGGTGACAAGCAGTGACGACAGCAGGAAGGGGTGACAAGAAGTGATGACAGTGGTAGGGGTGACAAGCAGCGATGACATCTGGACGGGGTGACAAGAAGTGATGACAGTGGTAGAGGTGACAAGTAGCGATGACATCGGGAAGGGATGACAAGCAGTGACGACAGCAGGAAGGGGTGACAAGAAGTGATGACAGTGGTAGAGGTGACAAGCAGCGATGACATCGGGAAGGGATGACAAGCAGTGACGACAGCAGGAAGGGGTGACAAGAAGTGATGACAGTGGTAGGGGTGACGAGCAGCGATGACATCGGGAAGGGATGACAAGCAGTGACGACAGCAGGAAGGGGTGACAAGAAGTGATGACAGTGGTAGGGGTGACAAGCAGCGATGACATCGGGAAGGGATGACAAGCAGTGACGACAGCAGGAAGGGGTGACAAGAAGTGATGACAGTGGTAGAGGTGACAAGCAGCGATGACATCGGAAGGGATGACAAGCAGTGACGACAGCAGGAAGGGGTGACAAGAAGTGATGACAGTGGTAGAGGTGACAAGCAGCGATGACATCGGGAAGGGGTGACAAGAAGTGATGACAGTGGTAGAGGTGACAAGCAGCGATGACATCGGGAAGGGATGACAAGCAGTGACGACAGCAGGAAGGGGTGACAAGAAGTGATGACAGTGGTAGAGGTGACAAGCAGCGATGACATCGGGAAGGGATGACAAGCAGTGACGACAGCAGGAAGGGGTGACAAGAAGTGATGACAGTGATAGGGGTGACAAGCAGCGATGACATCGGGAAGGGATGACAAGCAGTGATGACAGCAGGAAGGGGTGACAAGAAGTGATGACAGTGGTAGAGGTGACAAGCAGCGATGACATCGGGAAGGGATGACAAGCAGTGATGGCAGCAGGAAGGGGTGACAAGAAGTGATGACAGTGGTAGAGGTGACAAGCAGCGATGACATCGGGAAGGGGTGACAAGCAGCGACGACAGCAGGAAGGGGTGACAAGAAGTGATGACAGTGGTAGGGGTGACAAGCAGCGATGACATCGGGAAGGGGTGACAAGCAGCGACGACAGCGGGAAGGGGTGACAATCAGCGACGACAGCAGGAAGGGGTGACAAGAAGTGATGACAGTGGTAGAGGTGACAAGCAGCGATGACATCGGGAAGGGGTGACAAGCAGCGACGACAGGAGGAAGGGGTGACAAGAAGTGATGACAGTGGTAGAGGTGACAAGCAGTGATGACATCGGGAAGGGATGACAAGCAGTGACGACAGCAGGAAGGGGTGACAAGAAGTGATGACAGTGGTAGAGGTGACAAGCAGCGATGACATCGGGAAGGAGTGACAAGCAGCGACGACAGCAGGAAGGGGTGACAAGAAGTGATGACAGTGGTAGGGGTGACAAGCAGCGATGACATTGGGAAGGGGTGACAAGCATCTATAACAGCGGGAAGGGGTGACAAGAAGTGATGACAGTGGTAGAGGTGACAAGCAGCGATGACATTGGGAAGGGGTGACAAGCAGCGACGACAGCAGGAAGGGGTGACAAGAAGTGATGACAGTGGTAGAGGTGACAAGCAGCGATGACATCGGGAAGGGGTGACAAGCAGCGACAACAGCGGGAAGGGGTGACAAGAAGTGATGACAGTGGTAGGGGCGACAAGCAGCGATGACATCGGGAAGGGATGACAAGCAGTGACGACAGCAGGAAGGGGTGACAAGAAGTGATGACAGTGGTAGAGGTGACAAGCAGCGATGACATCGGGAAGGGATGACAAGCAGTGGCGACAGCAGGAAGGGGTGACAAGAAGTGATGACAGTGGTAGAGGTGACAAGCAGCGATGACATCGGGAAGGAGTGACAAGCAGCGACGACAGCGGGAAGGGGTGACAAGAAGTGATGACAGTGGTAGAGGTGACAAGCAGCGATGACATCGGGAAGGGATGACAAGCAGTGACGACAGCAGGAAGGGGTGACAAGAAGTGATGACAGTGGTAGAGGTGACAAGCAGCGATGACATCGGGAAGGAGTGACAAGCAGCGACGACAGCAGGAAGGGGTGACAAGAAGTGATGACAGTGGTAGGGGTGACAAGCAGCGATGACATTGGGAAGGGGTGACAAGCATCTATAACAGCGGGAAGGGGTGACAAGAAGTGATGACAGTGGTAGAGGTGACAAGCAGCGATGACATTGGGAAGGGGTGACAAGCAGCGACGACAGCAGGAAGGGGTGACAAGAAGTGATGACAGTGGTAGAGGTGACAAGCAGCGATGACATCGGGAAGGGGTGACAAGCAGCGACAACAGCGGGAAGGGGTGACAAGAAGTGATGACAGTGGTAGGGGCGACAAGCAGCGATGACATCGGGAAGGGATGACAAGCAGTGACGACAGCAGGAAGGGGTGACAAGAAGTGATGACAGTGGTAGAGGTGACAAGCAGCGATGACATCGGGAAGGAGTGACAAGCAGCGACGACAGCAGGAAGGGGTGACAAGAAGTGATGACAGTGGTAGAGGTGACAAGCAGCGATGACATCGGGAAGGGATGATAAAGCAGTGACGACAGCAGGAAGGGGTGACAAGAAGTGATGACAGTGGTAGAGGTGACAAGCAGCGATGACATCGGGAAGGGGTGACAAGCAGCTATAACAGTGGGAAGGGGTGACAAGCAGTGGTTGTGACAGGCCTGCAGGCTGCAGTGCTGCTATTTAAGGGTCAGGAAAATGAACTACTATTTTTAAAATAGCTGGGTATAACAAGAATTGTTCACCTTTTCTTGTAAGTCCGAAAAGGTTATTTTTGTATTTTTCCAAATTTGTTGAGTAAAGCTAACTCTTAATACTGTTAGTCTCTTATCCGTAATATACAAAAAAAGACATTACATCTATCAGCTGTCTTGCCCACGGTATTGTACATTCCGCAATAACCCAATACTTGTCCACCTGCAATAAAAAGTTAATACTTAATCCTAAAATAAACACACTACAACAATTTGGACATAAAATGGCCGCGGCCCTTTATCAGGGCTTAATTAAATATTAAAACTGGGAAAACTCGTGGAATGAATAAACAACATCCACAACTTGAACCACCTTCTTTAACTCAACTCCATCAAAAAGCATAGATTATTCCAAACAACCAAAACGTCCCTAGCTGCTTGACCCTGTAGCCCAGAAGCCAACTGGTACCCACCTGCCTAGCATCGGGTGTCACTTCCCACATAAAGTTGCACGCAACAAAAAAAGAAAAGAAGAATCGGGGGGGGGGGGGGGGGGGAGTGCAGACCACTCTCTTGTTAGGTGTCTTCTCAGAGAGTGAAAGGTCAGGTGATCTGCAGTCTTATTTATTGTCTTCTGAGCTTTGACACCTTAAGGTCAATCCGTTGTCCAATCACAGTCGGGGCCAGGCCACAGGGAACTTCTTAAGCCGGCCCACCTAGTAGGTACCAGGCAGAAACTTCACCCCATGACAACCTGTTTAAGCGAGAAAGAGAAAGGACATCTCCTTCAGAAAAATCAACACTAGCACAACACAAAATCACCTCAGCATTGTTCATAATGACAGTACCGTGAGGTGCCTGCATTATTCATTATGGCACCTGTACACGAACGCAAATGCATGATTTCGCTGAGCAATTGTGTTTATGCCTTTGGAGAAGAAAGAGAAATCAGAGTAAATGTAGGAGGAGGCAGCTCCATCCCTGGCCTATCCCAAGAGGATGGAGGCCCATACATACTTGCAGCAATGGCCAATACATACATACTTGCAGTAATGGCCCATACATACTTGCGGTAATGGACCATACATACTTGCAGTAATGGCCCATACATATTTGCAGTAATGGCCCATACATACTTGCAGTAATGGCCTATACATACTTGCAGTAATGGCCCATACCTACTTGCAGAAATGGCCCATACATACTTGCAGTAATGGCCCATACATCCTTACAGTAATGGCCCATACATACTTGCAGTAATGGCCCATAAACACTTTCAGTAATGGCCAATACATACTTGCAGTAATGGCCCATAAACACTTGCAGTAATGGCCAATACATACTTGCAGTAATGGCCCATGCTCTGTACTTGCAGTAATGGCCCATACATACTTGCAGTAATGGCCCATACACACTTGCAGTAATGGCCCATACATACTTGCAGTAATAATGGTCCATACATACTTGCAGTAATGGCTCATAAATACTTGCAGTAATGGCTCATACATACTTGCAGTAATGGCCCATACATACTTGCAGCAATGGCCCATACATACTTGCAGCAATGGCCCATACATACTTGCAGTAATGGCCCATACATACTTGCAGTAATGCTCCATACAAACTTGCAGTAATGGCCCATACATGCGTGCAGCAATGGCCCATACATACTTGCAGTAATGGTCCATACATACTTTCAGTAATGGCCCATACATACTTGCAGTAATGGCCCATACACACTTGCAGTAATGGCCCATACACACTTGCAGTAATGGCCCATACATACTTGCAGTAATGGCCCATACACACTTGCAGTAATGGCCCATACATACTTGCAGTAATAATGGTCCATACATACTTGCAGTAATGGCTCTTACATACTTGCAGCAATGGCCCATACATACTTGCAGCAATGGCCCATACATACTTGCAGTAATGGTCCATACATACTTGCAGCAATGGCCCATACATACTTGCAGTAATGGCCCATACATACTTGCAGTAATGGCCCATACATACTTGCAGTAATGGCTCATACATACTTTCAGCAATGGCCCATACATACTTGCAGTAATGGTCCATACATACTTGCAGTAATGGCCCATACATACTTGCAGTAATGGCTCATAAATACTTGCAGTAATGGCTCATACATACTTGCAGTAATGGCCCATACATACTTGCAGCAATGGCCCATACATACTTGCAGTAATGGCCCATACATACTTGCAGTAATGCTCCATACAAACTTGCAGTAATGGCCCATACATACTTGCAGTAATGGCCCATACATACTTGCAGTAATGGCCCATACATACTTGCAGTAATGGCTCATACATACTTTCAGCAATGGCCCATACATACTTGCAGTAATGGTCCATACATACTTGCAGTAATGGTCCATACATACTTGCAGTAATGGCTCATAAATACTTGCAGTAATGGCTCATACATACTTGCAGTAATGGCCCATACATACTTGCAGCAATGGCCCATACATACTTGCAGCAATGGCCCATACATACTTGCAGTAATGGCCCATACATACTTGCAGTAATGCTCCATACAAACTTGCAGTAATGGCCCATACATGCGTGCAGCAATGGCCCATACATACTTGCAGTAATGGTCCATACATACTTTCAGTAATGGCCCATACATACTTGCAGTAATGGCTCATACACACTTGCAGTAATGGTCTATACATACTTGCAGTAATGGCCCATACATACTTGCAGTAATGGCCCATACACACTTGCAGTAATGGCCCATACACACTTGCAGTAATGGCCCATACATACTTGCAGTAATGGCCCATACACACTTGCAGTAATGGCCCATACATACTTGCAGTAATAATGGTCCATACATACTTGCAGTAATGGCTCTTACATACTTGCAGCAATGGCCCATACATACTTGCAGCAATGGCCCATACATACTTGCAGCAATGGCCCATACATACTTGCAGTAATGGTCCATACATACTTGCAGCAATGGCCCATACATACTTGCAGTAATGGCCCATACATACTTGCAGTAATGGCCCATACATACTTGCAGTAATGGCTCATACATACTTTCAGCAATGGCCCATACATACTTGCAGTAATGGTCCATACATACTTGCAGTAATGGCCCATACATACTTGCAGTAATGGCCCATACACACTTGCAGTAATGGCCCATACACACTTGCAGTAATGGCCCATACACACTTGCAGTAATGGTCCATACACACTTGCAGTAATGGCCCATACACACTTGCAGTAATGGCCCATACACACTTGCAGTAATGGCCCATACACACTTGCAGTAATGGCCCATACACACTTGCAGTAATGGCCCATACACACTTGCAGTGATGGCCCATACACACTTGCAGTGATGGCCCATACATACTTGCAGTAATGGTCCATACATACTTGCAGTAATGGCCCATACACACTTGCAGTAATGGCCCATACACACTTGCAGTAATGGCTCATACACACTTGCAGTAATGGCCCATACACACTTGCAGTAATGGTCCATACAGACTTGCAGTAATGGCCCATACACACTTGCAGTAATACACACTTGCAGTGATGGCCCATACATACGTGCAGCAATGGCTCATACACACTTGCAGTAATGGCCCATACATACTTGCAGTAATGGCCCATACACACTTGCAGTAATAATGGTCCATACATACTTGCAGTAATGGCTCATACATACTTGCAGTAATTGGGTCATACACACTTGCAGTAATGGTCCATACATACTTGCAGTAATGGCCCATACATACTTGCAGTAATGGCCCATACACACTTGCAGTAATGGCCCATACACACTTGCAGTAATGGCCCATACATACTTGCAGTAATGGCCCATACACACTTGCAGTAATGGCCCATACATACTTGCAGTAATAATGGTCCATACATACTTGCAGTAATGGCTCTTACACACTTGCAGTAATGGCCCATACACACTTGCAGTAATGGCCCATACACACTTGCAGTAATGGCCCATACATACTTGCAGTAATGGCCCATACATACTTGCAGCAATGGCCCATACATACTTGCAGTAATGGTCCATACATACTTGCAGCAATGGCCCATACATACTTGCAGCAATGGCCCATACATACTTGCAGTAATGGTCCATACATACTTGCAGTAATGGCCCATACATACTTGCAGTAATGGCCCATATATACTTGCAGTAATGGCCCATACATACTTGCAGCAATGGCCCATACATACTTGCAGCAATGGCCCAAACATACTTGCAGCAATGGCCCATACATACTTGCAGTAATGGTCCATACATACTTGCAGTAATGGCCCATACATACTTGCAGTAATGGCCCATACACACTTGCAGTAATGGCCCATACACACTTGCGGTAATGGCCCATACACACTTGCGGTAATGGTGCATACATACTTGCAGTAATGGCCCATACACACTTGCAGTAATGGTCCATACACACTTGCAGTAATGGCCCATACACACTTGCAGTAATGGCCCATACACACTTGCAGTAATGGCCCATACACACTTGCAGTAATGGCCCATACACACTTGCAGTGATGGCCCATACACACTTGCAGTGATGGTCCATACACACTTGCAGTAATGGCCCATACACACTTGCAGTAATGGCCCATACACACTTGCAGTAATGGCCCATACACACTTGCAGTAATGGCCCATACACACTTGCAGTAATGGCCCATACACACTTGCAGTAATGGTCCATACATACTTGCAGTAATGGCCCATACACACTTGCAGTAATGGTCCATACACACTTGCAGTAATGGTCCATACACACTTGCAGTAATGGCCCATACACACTTGCAGTAATGGCCCATACACACTTGCAGTAATGGCCTATACACACTTGCAGTAATGGCCCATACACACTTGCAGTGATGGCCCATACATAACTGCAGTAATAGCCCATACACACTTGCAGTAATGGCCCATACATACTTGCAGTAATGGCCCATACATACTTGCAGTGATGGCCCATACATACTTGCAGTAATGGTACATACATACTTGCAGTAATGGCCCATACATACTTGCAGTAATGGCCCATACACACTTGCAGTAATGGCCCATACACACTTGCGGTAATGGCCCATACACACTTGCGGTAATGGTGCATACATACTTGCAGTAATGGCCCATACACACTTGCAGTAATGGTCCATACACACTTGCAGTAATGGCCCATACACACTTGCAGTAATGGCCCATACACACTTGCAGTAATGGCCCATACACACTTGCAGTAATGGCCCATACACACTTGCAGTGATGGCCCATACACACTTGCAGTGATGGTCCATACACACTTGCAGTAATGGCCCATACACACTTGCAGTAATGGCCCATACACACTTGCAGTAATGGCCCATACACACTTGCAGTAATGGCCCATACACACTTGCAGTAATGGCCCATACACACTTGCAGTAATGGTCCATACATACTTGCAGTAATGGCCCATACACACTTGCAGTAATGGTCCATACACACTTGCAGTAATGGTCCATACACACTTGCAGTAATGGCCCATACACACTTGCAGTAATGGCCCATACACACTTGCAGTAATGGCCTATACACACTTGCAGTAATGGCCCATACACACTTGCAGTGATGGCCCATACATAACTGCAGTAATAGCCCATACACACTTGCAGTAATGGCCCATACATACTTGCAGTAATGGCCCATACATACTTGCAGTGATGGCCCATACATACTTGCAGTAATGGTACATACATACTTGCAGTAATGGCCCATACATACTTGCAGTAATGGCCCATACACACTTGCAGTAATGGCCCATAAACACTTGCAGTGATAGCCCATACACACTTGCAGTAATAGCCCATACATACTTGCAGTAATGGCCCATACATACTTGCAGTAATGGCCCTTACACACTTGCAGTAATGGCCCATACACACTTGCAGTAATGGCCCATACATACTTGCAGTAATGGCCCATACATACTTGCAGTAATGGCCCATACACACTTGCAGTAATGGCCCATACATACTTGCAGTAATGGCCCATACACACTTGCAGTAATGGCCCTTACACACTTGCAGTAATGGCCCATACACACTTGCAGTAATGGCCCATACATACTTGCAGTAATGGCCCATACATACTTGCAGTAATGGCCCATACACACTTGTAGTAATGGCCCATACACACTTGCATTAATGGCCCATACACACTTGCAGTAATGGCCCATACACACTTGCAGTAATGGCCCATACATACTTGCAGTAATGGCCCATACATACTTGCAGTAATGGCCCCTACACACTTGCAGTAATGGCCCTTACACACTTGCAGTAATGGCCCATACACACTTGCAGTAATGGCCCATACATACTTGCAGTGATGGCCCATACATATTTGCAGTGATGGCCCATACATATTTGCAGTGATGGCCCATACACACTTGCAGTGATGGCCCATACATACTTGCAGTAATGGCCCATACACACTTGCAGTAATGGCCCTTACACACTTGCAGTAATGGCCCATACATACTTGCAGTAATGGCCCATACACACTTGCAGTAATGGTTAATACACACTTGCAGTAATGGCCCATACATACTTGCAGTAATGCTCCATACAAACTTGCAGTAATGGCCCATACATACGTGCAGCAATGGCCCATACACACTTGCAGTAATGGCCCATACATACTTGCAGTAATGGCCCATACATACTTGCAGTGATGGCCCATACATACTTGCAGTGATGGCCCATACATACTTGCAGTGATGGCCCATACACACTTGCAGTGATGGCCCATACACACTTGCAGTAATGGCCCATACATACGTGCAGCTATGGCTCATACACACTTGCAGTAATGGCCCATACATACTTGCAGTAATGGCCCATACATACTTGCAGTGATGGCCCATACATACTTGCAGTGATGGCCCATACATACTTGCAGTGATGGCCCATACACACTTGCAGTAATGGCCCATACATACTTGCAGTGATGGCCCATACATATTTGCAGTGATGGCCCATACACACTTGCAGTAATGGCCCATACATACTTGCAGTAATGGCCCATACACACTTGCAGTAATGGCCCATACACACTTGCAGTAATGGCCCACACATACTTGCAATAATGGCCCATAGATACTTGCAGTGATGGCCCATACATACTTGCAGTAATGGCCCATACATACTTGCATTAATGGCCCATACATACTTGCAGTAATGGCCCATACACACTTGCAGTAATGGCCCATACATACTTGCAGTAATGGCCCATACATACTTGCAGTAATAATTGGCCATACATACTTGCAGTAATGGCCCATACATACTTGCAGTAATTTAAGTGACATTAGTTATGTTAATTAAAATAGATAGGTGATATAATCTGTTACCCACCATGTGTTAAAAGATCAGGCAAATGTTTGTGATTTCATGGGGGCCGACATCTTTTTTCATGGGGAATGCCATTTTTTTGGTTGAAAGGAGGTGACAGGGAGCATGAGGCACAGTTCCAACATTCCTGTGTCCTAATCACCCCTTCCAGCTGCACGCGCTAAGCTTCAAATCTCAAATTCAAAATAAAAAAAATAATAATAATTTGCGCCGCCAAAACAGAAGAAGAGAACAACATCAGAAATCCCATCATGCTTTGCACAGCATCAGGGGAAAAACGCCCGGGCAGTTTTCTTCTGTGCGGCTAGAAATGAGGCTTGGGTAAGAAAAACAAAGTTCTGATGCTGTGAAACTGTTAAAGAAACACCAAGGCATTTCAGTGCTGCTGAGTAGATTTTTAGTCTGGAGGTTCACTTTAAAGGTTGTTTGGCTATGTCATTAGATTTGGCCAAAAATGACTACACCAAGCATAATTGTGTGATGTGGAAGCTGCTGTTTGATATTGTAATACAAAATGCCCCCCTTTCAAAATATTGAATCTGCTCCTTAAATGTACTCTATTAGATGTAAAGGACATTGTTACATCTTTTGACTTTTTCCCTAATTTTTTACTTTAGGTTCTACCATCAGAAATAAATAAAGTAAGGGAAGATATTGTTTGTACTACAGTTGATGAAGGAATTGATGACTTCTTCTCCAGGAAGCACGAAATTGAAATTGAGTAAGTAGTCACTTTTTAAAATGTAAACTCAAACCTACATAGAGTGCTTCTAGTAAAGTATGATGCTCTAAGGTGCCCCTGCTGCCCCTGGACATACTGCTGTGACACAGATACAGGCATTCACATTTTAGTAGGTATATATGCCCTTATTCAATTCACTTTACCTCTAATTTTTCATCTCCTTTTTAAAAAAATCTTTTCAGCACTCTGCAATTGACAAAGTACCAAAAAGAAGGTGACAAAGTACTTCCTGGCGGCTTAAAAGGCATTTTATTGATAAGGGGTTAAAATATCGCGTACGTACAAAAAGGGCGCCTGGACAAAAAGGGCGCGGGGTGTAAACGCTAATTAATAATTAATCATTAATAGCGTTTATAAAAATAGTGTGCTATATTTCGTTTACAAATAATGTTTTACAAAATTATAAATCATTAAATAATGTTTATGAAATCGGCAATTGTGAAAACGTTAATCTTCCCTGTTTCAAAAGTGAAACTTATAATTACGTTTATTAAAAAAACGATAATATATGTTTAATTGTTATAATTGTATATTATTGTGAATAACCTTCATTTATGGTTTGTTCTTATAATAAAATCTGAAAATATTCTTTATAACAATGATATAAATATAACTACGTTCGTAATAAGTGTTGTAAAACATTAGTAAGTATCACTAAAATTTTACTAAAACTATACCTAAGCCTACTCTCACACAGAACCCTCCCTGTACCTATCCCTAACCCCTAGACCCCCATGGTGGTGCCTAAACCTAAGACCCCCCTGGTGGTGGCTAAACCTAAGACCCCCCTGGTGGTGCCTAAACCTAAGACCCCCCTGGTGGTGCCTAAACCTAAGACCCCCCTGGTGGTGCCTAAACCTAAGACCCCCCTGGTGGTGCCTAAACCTAAGACCCCCCTGGTGGTGCCTAACCCTAAGACCCCCCTGGTGGTGCCTAAACCTAAGACCCCCCTGGTGGTGCCTAAACCTAAGACCCCCCTGGTGGTGCCTAACCCTAAGACCCCCCTGGTGGTGCCTAAACCTAAGACCCCCCTGGTGGTGCCTAAACCTAAGACCCCCCTGGTGGTGCCTAACCCTAAGACCCCCCTGGTGGTGCCTAAACCTAAGACTCCCCTTACTGATCGCTTTATTATGTGGATAATAATGTTTTACTAATTGTGGCTGCAAAAAATATATTGCAATTTACGTTACGTACTGATCGCTTTATTTTGTGAATAATAATGTTTTACAAACAGTAAGGGATAAAATTTTAAATAATGTTTTAATTAGTTAAATAAGATAAATATGTTTAGTATTTTTATAAACGTTATTCGGCATGGGTGCATTTTATAAACGTAAATCACCACAAGCACAGTTATAAATCATTAAAAATCTCCGGGCGCCGTTTGTAAACGTTATTTATCTCCGGCGCCCTTTTTTCCTGCTCGGCGCCCATTAAAGGTTATTTATTATGAGAGTGAATGGTGGCGCCCTTTTTGTCCACTAGCTGCCTGCGCCCTTTTTTCCCGCTTCCGAAAATATCACCTAGGAAAAGAGATAGGCGAAAAGGTGAATTGAATAGGGGCCACGGCCTTCATCTGGACCAAAGAATATAAATTAGGCATCGCAGTAACTTGGTTCACATTGGATCATGATGCAGCTGTCAGTTGCTTGTTTACTTTAGTGTACTGGTGGCCCACAAATCTGCTTTATTAGCTTTTTCTGAGGATATGAAAGTTAAGCTAATTGTTGCCCATTGGGGATCAGGATATGATCCTTTGGGCGACAATTCGTGGGCATGTTGCTGTGCAGGTGCATTGCTAGCCTTCATGTAGTGGACCCAGCTATGGAGGAGGTGGAGGGACAATGATTAGCACACAATGTGGTGGATTCCTGCGAGTGGGGGGGGGGAGCAAAAATATTGTGATTGGTCCTGCTCGGGCATTGTCAAGGATCAGGCACAACAGATCTTTAACAACTCCCGATGCCTGAGCAGGATCAATCGGTGGGCACTGAGCACACAAAATGATTGTCTGCTGAAATGTTTGTTATCACATGTGTGTACGTAGCTTAGCCCTCTTGCCGTTACAATTCTGGCGGCAAGGGGGCAGTGCAACACTTTTTTTTAATGTTTTTTTTTAAATCATGTAGCGAGCCCAGGGCTCGCTACATGATAGCCGATGAGAAGCGGCATCCCCTATCCACTCTGATCACCCTCGGCGATCAGAGTAAGCAGGAAATCTCGTTCAGAATGGGATTTCCTGCTGGGCTTCCCCGGTCGCCATGGCGACCGGGCGGGATGACGTGACGTCAGAGGGAATCCCGATCCACCCCTCAGCGCTGCCTGGCACTGATTGGCCAGGCTGCGCAAGGGGTCTGGAGGGGGGGGGGGCGGTGGGTAGCGGCGAGCAGCGGCGATCGGAAACTGCACGCAGCTAGGAACATTTTTTTTTTGAAAATCGGCCCAGCGGGGCTTGAGAAATCCTCCTACGCAGGTTACCCCGAGCTGAGCTCGGGATAACCGGCAAGGAGGTTAAAGAGAATCTGTACTCTAAAATTCTTACAATAAAAAGCATACCATTCTATTCATTATGTTCTTCTGGGCCCCTCTGTGCTGTTTCTGCCACTCCCTGCTGAGATCCTGGCTTGTAATTGCCAGTTTTAGGCAGTGTTTACAAACAAAAAACATGACTGCTAATCAGCATGTGACAGGCTCAGAGAAGCTCAGTCTGTGACTCATACAGAGCCTGCAGGGGGCATGGAGAGGGTGTGCATAACTTCTATCCTATCACAGCAAGGCAGCACATTCCTGCCTCAGCCGAAAAAACCAGCAAAGGAAAGAAGATTAGATTATATAAAAGAGATAATACAGCCACTGTGCAACTAGGAAAGGCTGAAGTAAGACAGACCACATTAGAACAGGTATAGGAACTTATAGGATAGAAGAAGTAAGGCAGAACATTTTGTTACAGAGTCTCTTTAAGTTTCAAAGCACAAATAAATGAAATGAATGGAGGTATGTGGTCAAGTCCAGGTATGTCTAACACCAAAAAGTAATCCATGCATATAACATGTCAAAAAAGTATATGCACAGCCTGATGTAGGAAGTAAATGGGTATCTTTATTTAAGGAACATATCCCAATGCATAAACATAAAAGCGAAGTCAGCTACATGGGGAATAAATAGACAGTGACAAAATTATATCATAGTTTGTTGTTGCTCTTTTGTCCAGTGTTGTCAAGTCCAGGTATGTCTGATTTCTGATAAAATATTTTATAGTGAACAAAAACTTTTTGCAGCAGAAATGACTGAAAACTGCTGTTGCTTTGTGTCAAAAGTTGTTTCATGATTTTATTGTAAACTTGTTCTATCACTAACAAGGCCGGATTTTCCATAAGGCACTGTAGGCACATGCCTCCAGGCGCATGATGATGGAAAGGCAGCTCACTCCCCAGGGGCGTAGCTTGGGCTGGGCGGGGTAGGACACGTGCCCCCGGGCGCTGGGTCCCTAGGGGCACCCTGCTGTGAACCTGTGTTTTTTTTGTTATTATTTATTTATCCCCCCCAGCGGGAGCGCAGAGAAGAGGGAGAGCTGTGGGCACAGCGGTGAAAGGGGGGGGGGGAGTCTCCCCCCCCTTCCCTCACCTTAGGGCTCACCCTCTCTCTCACTCCCCCTGCAGATATGAGCGGCAGGAGGGCGGGCGGCAGAACACTTACTCCATTAACACGGAGAAGACAGATCTGTGCTCCGCTGATCTGGTCTACACTAGACCAGATTAGCGGAGCACAGATCTGTCTTCTCCACGCGAATGGAGTAAGTGTCCTGCCTGCCGCTCATATCTGCAGGGGGAGCGAGAGAGAAGCTGAGCCCTTAGGTGACCATCGCTGTGTCCACAGCTCTCCCTCTTCTCTGCGCTCCCGCTGGGGGGGGGGCACCTGGCTACATATACTGGGCACATATACCCCTGGCTACTTATACAGGGGACATATATACCCCTGGCTACTTATACTGGGCACATATACCACTGCCTACGTATACTGGGGATATATACCCCTGACTACATATACTGGGCACATATACCCCTGGCTACTTATACAGAGAACATATATACACCTGCCTACTTATACTGGGGACATATACCCCTGGCTACTTATACAGGGGACATATATACACCTGGCTACTTATACTGGGGACATGTATACACCTGGCTACTTATACTGGGGACATATACCCCTGGCTACTTATACAGGGGACATATATACACCTGGCTACTTATACTGGGGACATGTATACACCTGGCTACATATACTGGGCACATATACCCCTGGCTACTTATACTGGGGACATATATACACCTGGCTACCTATACTGGGCACACATATACACCTGGCTACCTATACTGGGTGGGCACACATATACACCTGGCTACCTATACTGGGGACAGATATACACCTGGCTACCTATTCTGGGGACACCAATAGGCCTGGTTACTTCCACTGGGGACACCTATAGACCTGGTTACCTATACTGGGGGCACCTATTTTGGGGGAACTGCTGCCAGATTAACTGCATTTTTGGGGAACCGCTGCTGCCAGATTAAGTGTATTTTGGGGAACAGCTGCCAGATTATATGTATGTTGGGGGGAGCCACTGCTGCCAGATTATGTCTATTTTGGAGGAACCTCTGCCAAATTACATGTATTTTTGGTAAAATGCTGTCAGATTACATGTATTTTGAGGGGACACTATGGCAGAGCTCAAACATCCCTGGCAGACCTTTTACACCACTGCTAAGGTCATGTATATTTGGCCCACATTCTGTTGCATGGCCCCTTTTTTCGCCACAGGTCCTTCCTTACAGGGCACATTAATAGTCTTTGTCCCCGGGCGCTGAAAGCCCTAGCTACGCCTCTGTCACTCCCCTCCCTGAGCGTCACCTTCCCTCCTTCCCTATTCAGAGTGCCGAGCAGAGTGTAAATGAGAGGTTACTCACCCAACTCTCAGCGTTCCACTGACCAGATCTCCCTTCAGTTGGGGGCACCTCTAGCTACTTAATACTGAACACACCTCTGGCTTCCTAATGCTAAAGGCCACATGTAGCTACCTATGACGGGTAAGGGAGAAGTGACAGCTGGGCCTGCCAGAACCCTTGCGGTGCTGTTCAGCTTATAGATTCATAGAGGGCAAAATCTAGGATGCCAGGTCATCTGTGCCTATAGGCTCCTGTGAGGTAAATCTGGGCCTGATCACTAAGAATCTCAATTAGGAGACATGATGAGCTGCCCCCAGTAAAACAATGTGCTTTAGGAAAATAGAAGATGAAGCTACACATTGAGCTGGTTCTTAGGCTTATTTCTTGTTTTGCCTATATATTTTTTTCTGTTAAAGTACTTCCAAGGTGAACTAAAAAAATCTATTTTTTAATTTTTTACTCACCTGGGGCTTCTTCCAGACTTGAGCAGCAGTCTCAGTCCCCCGCCGCAGCTCCGGTGTCCCCGCTGGGTGCCCACAATGATGGCGACCCGCTAGCGGGGTCGGCTCTTCTGCGCCGTCCACGCCATCTGGTGCATACTGTGCCTGCGCACAACTGCTGCTCAGACGCAGTACTTGCCAGATGACGTGGACGCGCCGACACAGGCAGATGCACGGGCGCCCGCGCAGGCACGGAAAATCCCGACCTCGCCGGTGGGTCGACATCATTGCGGGCGGCAAGCGGGAATACCGAGGACCACCGAAACTGTGGCGAGGGTCTGAGACTGCTGCTTGAGGCAGGAGGAGGCTGCAATTGAGTAAAAGAATTTTTTTTAGCTCACCTTGGAAGTCCATTAAACAAAGCACATTGCCTGGCTGCCCTCTTGACCCTCTGCCTTTAATACTTTTAATCATAGCCCATGTTTCAGGTGTGTGATTCAGAAACTACTGATCCATGAAAGATCAGCAGGATGGCAGGCAACAGGGGCATAACTACAGGGGAGCAGCCCCTAGGACCGGAGAGGGGCCCAGAGCTGTAAGGGGACCCCAACTGCTACTTCACTTCCTCCGATACAGGAGTCCATCCTTCAGATCAGGTATTTCTGTGACTACACTTGTTAGGGGTGTGAAGATTGTGATCTCCACACTTGTTTTAGGAACCTTGCAAGATGGGCCCCCAGGCTGTGAGGGTCATTAGTGGTAGGAAAGGGAAAGGGTGTGAACATCAGGGCCGGATTTCAGCCTAGCCAACATAGGCTGGGGCCTAGGGCGCCTGAAAGAGCAAGGGCGAATTTCACCCTTGTAGAAACTGCTTGACTGCAGTATATTCCTGTCTGTGTGCTTTGGAGAGTGTCCTGTGCAGTCAGCCAGACCTATCCGCGGCCGCCCTGCTTCTGAGTTTGCCACACATAGCTGAGGGCGGCCACGGACAGGGTCGGGGATTTTTAATGAGGCAGAGGGAGGTGATGACGCTGCAGGCTATTTCCAGTGACGTGTATGCCTGCAGCCTGTCGCTCCCTGAGTCCTCCCCCTCTCCTCTCTCTGTACGGAGCTGTGTGTTCTGCAGCCCCGCCCCCTTCCTCTCCGGGCTGCTTGTCACACACAGCCTCTGCCGGGAGATTCAATTTGCACTGCAGGAGCTGCTATCAGTGGTATATACGGGGAATAGCTATCACAGGCAAGTAGCAGCACTTTAAAGTTATCTACTATCTATCAGCTGCAATAAAGATAAGAACCTACAGGAGGGAGCCAGGAGGAGGGATGGGGGCTGCTGCTGATTATTGACTGTTTTCTTCCCCCTGCATGTCCAACATAAACTCTACAGCTGAAACTGCAATTCTTTTTCTCCTTCTCTCTCTAAACTTTCCTCCCCATCACATGCTTTATTTTCCTTTCCCCTCTCTGTCATCTAGTGCTCTCTTTTCTATTCTATCTTACAGTCTGTAAATCCCTCAAATTTTACAAGTGCATAGTCATGTCACTGCCTGTCCACAGAGGAGCTCACACTCTAATCCTATAGTCATAGTCTAATGTCCTACCATATTATTATTATTATGTATTTATATAGCACTGACATCTCCTGCAGCACATTACAGAGTACATAGTCATGTCACTGACTGTCCTCAGAGGAGCTCACAGTCTAATCCTACCATAGTCATAGTCTAATGTCCTACCATATTATTATTATGTATTTATATAGCACTGACATCTTCTGCAGCACTGTATAGAGTACATAGTCATGTCACTGACTGTCCTCCGAGGAGCTCACAATCTAATCCTACCATAGTCATAGTCTAATGTCCTACCATATTATTATTATGTATTTATATAGCACTGACATCTCCTGCAGCACTTTACAGAGTACATAGTCATGTCACTGACTGTCCTCAGAGGAGCTCACACTCTAATCCTATCATAGTCATAGTGTAATGTCCTACCATATTATTATTATGTATTTATATAGCACTGACATCTCCTGCAGCACATTACAGAGCACATAGTCATGTCACTGCCTGTCCACAGAGGAGCTCACACTCTAATCCTACCATAGTCATATCTAATGTCCTACCATATTATTATTATTATGTATTTATATAGCACTGACATCTCCTGCAGCACTTTACGGAGTACGTAGTCATGTCACTGACTGTCCACAGAAGAGCTCACACTCTAATCCTACCATAGTCATAGTCTAATGTCCTCCCATATTATTATTATTATATATTTATATAGTCCTGACATCTTCTGCAGCGCTTTACAGAGTACATAGTCATGTCACTGACTGTCCACAGAGGAGCTCACACTCTAATCCTACCATAGTAATAGTCTAATGTCCTACCATATTATTATTATTATTATTATGTATTTATATAGTCCTGACATCTTCTGCAGCACTTTACAGAGTACATAGCCATGTCACTGACTGTCCTCAGAGGAGCTCACAATCTAATCCTGTCATAGACTAATGTCCTACTATATTATTATGTATTTATATAGCACTGACATCTCCTGCAGCACTGTACAGAGTACGTAGTCATGTCACTGACTGTCCTCAGAGGAGCTCACAATCTAATCCCTACCATAGTTTTAGTCTAATGTCCTACCATATTATTTTTATTATTTCTTTATTTATATAGCATTGACATATTCTGCAGCATATTACAGAGTACATAGTCATGTCACGGACTTTCCTCAGAGCAGCTCACAATCTAATCTCCACCATAGTCATAGTCTAATGTCCTCCCATATAATTATGTATTTCTATAGCACTGACATATTCTGCAACACTTTACGGAGTACATAGTCATGTTACTGACTGTCCTCAGAGGAGCTCACAATCTAATCCTGCCATAGTCATAGTCTAATGTCCTACCATATTATTATTATTATTTATTTATATAACACTAACATCTTAAGAAGTATGTTACAGACTACATAGCCACATGTCACTGAGCCCTAATCCGCCGTAATTCTATTCTCAAATTTGTAGCCTTCACCAAGCTTGCCAAAGGGCCTAGCTTTTAGGCCACATTCACAGTGGGCCTTGCATTTCCTGTGACAGCAGGAATGCAACAGATCGGGACGCGGTGCTGCATGTTATGTTAGCCTTGTGTCGGATACAGTGAAGTATACAGTCAATTTAAAGCATGCATCACTGTTACTGTGATTGCAAGCATTTAGTAGTAACACACTGTATGCCGTATGTTACAATACCGCAACCTGTTATACTGCGCTGTCAATCACTCCCACGTGGACCGGAGCACCTGCGCTGTCCGCTCCGGCCCACGTGGCGGTGAACGGCTGCGGGCAGAGCTGCGGCGAGGGACATGCTGGGAGCTTGGGGCTGGAGGAAGCCCCCGGTAAGTAGCACTCATTTTACATTATTTTCCCTGATGACTCCTTTAACCTCCTTTAACCTCACTGAAATCATGGGGCGGCTGGAGATAGTGGGCCTAGGGCGGTAAAGAGTACAAATCCGGCCCTGGTAGAGGGCTCCATCAAAGTTTTGCTGGGGGCCCATGATTTGTAGTTACGCTCCTGGCAGGCAACTGCTGTTAAGAAAATAAATGTGGCATTCTCCATATCTCCCTCAGGACAGCTGTCCTAAGCACAACATCCACAGTCCAAGTTGGACTATAGGTTAACTCACTGATAGGAAATTTCAGCCATAAGACTTTTCCTTCAGGAGAATAGCTTCTGAGTGCAGGGGATAGATAAAAAAAGGTCAATAGTTCATATATTTTGGCTTGGAACTCTTTTCAGATTGTGAGACAAACTGTATCATTGCCAGTTGAGACAAAACTGCCTTTTCACTGATACACAGAGACTGAAATTGTGGGATTCTGAAAAAGTCTTTCTTAGGAGTAGGAAGGTAGAATCAGTTGTTTATGTCATCAGTTTATTTTCACCTTCTTTAACACTGTGTTCAGAATATACCCTATTAACAAAGGATTCTATCATCTCTTTAACTGACTGATCATACAATTCACCGTTCCTAGTAATGGACAAATTGACTATATGGGAGGCCAGCATGTGCCATGGATAAAACCTGAGGCCAAATACGTATTTTTGTCCATTTCTCATGTAAGTCAGTACAGGTTACTTAAAGAGAGTCTGAAGCTAGAATAAATCTCGCTTCAGACCTCATAGATAGCAGGGGCACGTGTGCCCTTGCTAAACCGCCGCTATCCCGCGGCTTAACGGAGGTCCCTTCACCCCCAAATCCCCCTCCGTGCAGCGGGGGAGCGCTTCCTGGTTGGGGCAGGGCTAACCGCCGCAGCCCTGCCCCACGCGCGTCTGTCAGCGCGTATCTACGCCTCTCCCCCGCCCCTCTCAGTCTTCCTTCACTGAGAGGGGCAGGGGAGAGGCGGCGATGCGCGGCTGATAGACGCGACTGGAGGCAGGGCTGCAGCCGTTAGCCCTGCCTCCAGGAGCGACCAAGTCTGCGACCAAGTGTCGCAGTGGGGGGTTTGGGGGTGAAGGGACCCCCGTTTAGCGGCGCTATAGCGGTGGTTTAGCAGGGGCACACGTGCCCCTGCTAACTATGAGCTCTGAAGCGAGATTTATTCTCGCTTCAGAGTCTCTTTAAGTACTTTTAGAAAGTGTATTTCCTGTGTGTTGTGATCCAAGATGAAAGTGATAGTTGCTATGCAACCGCTGAGATAAGTATAGAAAACAGTCAAAACTGCCTGGGTACACTACCAAATAAATAATGTCATTCATAAATTCAACCAGGTTAACATTGTTTACAAAATGGATGGAGGATGAATGTACTCAATGACCTCCTTAAAACAAACCTGAAGCAAAAATAAACTTATGATACAATGAACTGTATGTGTACTACAGCTAAGAAATACAACATTAGTAGCAAAGAAAAGTCTCATATTATTCTCTAGTACAGGAAGAGTTAAAAAAACGTCAGTTGTTATCTATGCAAAATAGCTTCACTGAGCTCCTGGACCCACTGGGTTGAATACAGTCCTGTTTTCTGAAGCATTTAAACAGCAAAGAAACATTGAGAGACAGCTTGAGATAAGGTTTTACTGCAGGAAAGTTCAAAGGGTCATTATTTCTGCTGTGTTTTATGGCTTAAAAGAGAGTGTTCAACTGTGACAGTATGATGTAATGTTACAAAACAAAAAGTAATATAACTGAAAATAAAAATAAGAGATTCTTTTCTTTGCTACTAATGTTCTATTCCTTATCGGTACTACATATACAATTCATTACATCATAAGTTTCTTTTCACTTCAGGTTTGCTTTAATTTGTAGTGTATAGGTATTCATAGTTAGGAGTCACATTTGGACCTATTGAAGCAGAAAATTATATAAGTCTGTTTCTGCATGTGCCTTGTCCAGTGCCTCATTCATCTCTTGAATTCTGTCATCATGTGGAAGCATGGGCATCACTATCCCTATTTTCAGGGGGCCTGTGTCCCCAATCTATTTACTGGGGTGCCCCGCTGTCTCCCCCGGCCGCCAGGGGTGAGAGGTGTCTACCATATTAAGGGGGCATTCTGCCTATTTATGTGAAATGCTGTCTATTTATGTGCCTCATGACTGCTGAATTTGTCTTATTGGGGGCCTCAAGATTGCTGAATTCGTCTTGTTGGGGGCCTCATGATTTGTTGGGGGCCTCATGATTGCTGAATTTGTCATGTTGGGGGCCTCATGATTGCTGAATTTGTCTTGTTGGAGGCCTCACGATTGCTGAATTTGTCTTGCTGGGGGAGCCTCATGATTGCTGAATTTGTCTTGTTGGGGGTCACATGATTGCTAACTGCGAGACTATGGAAAAAGCTGAATCCATTCCTCATCATATGAGACAATAGCATTAAACCTACTTCTTTAGCTTTTTAAAACAGAAAATAAAACTGGGAAGGTTTAAAAAAATTGAATACATTTTTCAGGAATAGGATGGATGAAATTGTTTATCTTCATGGTTTATTTTCAACCTGGATTTTCCATAATGTTCATGTATGAGTTAAAACGTTTGTACAGTATTTAGTTTAAATTGCTGTTGCCACTTTGCGATAGGTAAGTGACTTTTGGGTTGCAGTTTGGGCACTCAGCCTCCAAAAGGTTCCCCACCGCTGTCCTAATCTAATGTCCCTCCATTGCTAGGTTCATGTAAATTTGTCTCCACCCGTGACCACACCCACATTCTGGTCCATGGCCACACCTGATCCTTGCTACTTTCAGTATGTACAGTACTAGCTGTAAAGCCTGGTACACACACATACAATTTTGATTAGCCAATTTTAGCTCTGTTCATCAAATCCATTGTCTGTTGGCCCACTTACTGCATGGGAATAGTAAAATTGGTCAGTGATTGACCAATCAAAATTGTATGTGCGCATACATCTTTGATCTATGCCTATACTGATTGTATATTCTCTAAATAACAGACAGGGGTCTCCATCTAATATTTCGATGGGCAGGCCCGTTATCTGTAGCTTACACCGCTGCTAAGTTCATGTACATTTGGCCCCACCCACGGTCACGCCCACTCACTGCATGGTCACGCCCATTTTTTGCCGAGATACTTCACATTTAGTGGATGTCTAGTATTTCTAGTCTTTTAAAGGACAACTGAGGTGACATGTGACATGATGAGATATACATGTGTATGTGCCGTGCCAAGCACACAAATATCTATGCTGTGTTCCTTTTTTTCTTTCTTACAGTTTCTGTCCGGGTCGGGACTGGGTTGGACTAGAGCATAACCCTCACTGATAAGGAATTACAACTATAAAACACTTTCCTAGCAGAAAATGGCTTTTGAGAGCATAAAAGAGATAAAAAGGGTCAATAGTTCATAGATTTTGGCTCTGGCATACTTAAATGAATGTGTCTTTAAGCAGCGATAATGAAACAGTAAGAACTTAAAAAGTAGATTAAAATATAAAGTGAAACTGTGTGATATCTATAAAATCAGGAGGAGGAGGACAGATACAATTGTTTATCTCATCAGTTTATTTTCACCTCATGTTTCCTATAACACACATACTATTGGTACATGGTACTGAAAAAAACTTTCTCCATAGTACATGCTATACTTGGGCCAGTATGTCTCCATGACTTCTACTTTTTCTTACACGTTTCCTAACACCATATTTATATAAGTCACAGAAACTATTAAAAGCAATTTACCATGTAAAATATTAGTTCGCGTTTTTTTAAGCAGGATGCCATTACATGGTTTATTTGGTCCAATTAAAGAGTCACTGCAATAACAATAGTAGAATGTACTGCATTAAAGAGAACCTGTAACAAAACAAAGTTCCCCTGGGAGGTACTCACCTCGGGAGGGGGAAGCCTTAGGGTCCTACTGAGGCTTCCCACTCCCCTGTACCTGCAGGCAGTCCAGCGCTGGCTCCCCCGAAGTGTCTAGCAATTCTCCCTCGACAAGCCTGACAAGCGTGATAAGCACTGATTTATTTACCTTTCCTGGCTCCGCACAGAGATAGGCGAAAATAGCCGATCTCCGTCAGGTCCGCTCTACTGCTCAGGCGCTGGAGATTGCGCCTGCGCAGTAGAGCGTGCCGAGTAGAGCTATTTCCGCCTATCTCCGTGTGGAGAGCCGATACTGCGCCTGCGCAGGAGCCGGGAAGGTAAATATTTACATCCTCGCTGTTCGGGGAGCTTCATCTCCGCTGCTGTGGGACCGAGGAGGACGGGGGAAGCCTCAATAGGATCCGGAGGCTTCCCCCACCCCAGGTGAGTACCCCCCAGGGGAGGTTTTTCTCATTACAGGTTTTCTTTAATCAGGATACCCAATTTTACATTCATTATCCTGGCTTCAACTTTAGAAACACTTCCTATATGTGTATATTGTAGTATATTTGGTATGGAACCCCATCCTCCCAGTGATGTTTAGCCTAGTCAAATTAGTTATGCAGCCTTCTGCCTTAGAGCATTCTGGGAGACCAGGTGTTGTTTCTGCTCACTTTGGAACACACAACAAACACACATTCTGCAGTGATGCTCCTTGCCAGCAGTAAAGATGTCACCTCCTGGGATACATTTAAGATTGTAAATCATGGCAAGGAAAGATTTTGCAATGGCAAATACTGACTAAATACTGTAGAAATAAATATTGTAGAAAATAAGCAAATTTAATCAATAAAGTAACACTATCAATAATACCCAAGTGTTCTAAAATGGCAAGGTACAAATAATGTCTAAATAACTGTGTAAACATTTTCCTACTTTTCATGTTAAATATCAGAGGCAAAAGCTGTAATTTGTAGTGTGTAGGTTGTAGCTGCATTGGAACAAATCATTAGCAAAAGGGGAGCCTGTGTTTCAGGGAAGGTGCTCAGATTTAAAAAAGATGCCTTGCCTCTCCGCCCCCCCCCCTTCGCCCAAAATGCACAGTGGTACCTACAAGTGGATTTGGACCTTTACCCCAACCCCCTTGGCCAGTGGCGGCTCCAGGAATTTTTTTTAGTCGGTGCTATGCAGGTGTTTGAAAAATTTCCGGGGTAGCTGACGACCTGCGGCGCGCAGCAAAAAATAGGTGTGGCTACAACCAGCGTGCCGTGGCGATAAAATGGGCGTGGTCATGACCGGATGAGGGCGGGGCTAACTGTAATTTAAAGTGAACCCAGGGTGAGAGTGATATGGTGGCTGCCATATTTATTTCCTTTTAAACAATTCTAGTTGCCTGGCAGCCCTGCTGATCTATTTGGCTGCAGTAGTGAACTGAATTACACCAGAAACAAGAAATGTGAGCAAATTTGAACAAAAAACACGTTCAATAACCCCAATATGCACTGTGATGATCCGCTCAGCTGGCTGCACAGGCAGACAGCTGTTTGTCCATTCCTCTACTCTGTGGGCTGCAGGTCTCTGGAACAGAGACCTGTCTTTCCATTGCAAGTTTCTGGTCTGTTCTCTTGCTGGGGAATTTGCATGCATTCGTTATGCAAATCCCCTACCTGCCTTCTTTGATGACTGGCACTATAAGAGCTTTATGTTTCCCAGAAGGCTTTGCTGGTCATTTCCTTTCCATGGTCTGTTCCTGATGGACACTGCTGGAGTGTCAGCCATTGCTATCTAGTATAGTTAATTCCTGGGGGTTACTTTAGGCTCCCCTTCTAGCCCAGTCAGGTTGTATTATCTGTATTGCCTGTTCTGTCTTGTCTTGTCTGTTGCCATTGTCCAGTCCCAAAGGTGGTCGACAGGAAATGGTTCTGATCTCTGTTCTTGGAGTATAGCTGGTGCAGCGGTTGCTACCAGCTATCTCTTTTGTTCTGTCTCCTGGGATCGCGCTAGCTACTTTTCGCTAGCGCTGGGGATCCTTCTGTTCTGTCTTCTGGGATCGCGCTAGCTACTTTTCGCTAGCGCTGGGGATCCTTCTGTTCTGCTACTCTGTACCTGGATCGCGCTAGCCACTTTTCGCTAGTGCTGTGGATCCTATCTCTCGCTTGTCCCTGTTTTCGTGTGTCTGTCTTGTCTGCTACGCTTGCTGGAGGCTCGATGAGGTAACCGTTAAGCAAGCGCTTGCGTCCTCTGTTTCATGTTTGTCTGTCGATGGTTAGTTAGGCGTGCTTGTCTCTCTCGGTGGAGACCGCGCATAACCGCGTGCACTGTTGCGAATGAGTGCGGTGTTCGCGGTTAGCTAGCGTTTGTTATTTTCCGTATCTCCTTATTGTATTATTTGCTGTGCCTTTGCTACCCTCGTATTCTATTCTGAACTGCCTTGTGTCACGTCTGGCGATCGCACCTCTCGCGATCGCGTTCCTATTTCATATCTGCTGTTGTGTGTGCGCGGTCGCGGGGTGGCGACTGGATTGGCGCACACGCATACAACCTGTCCCTTTGCTCAATCTCATTCGCAATCGCCTCTCTTGCGATTGCGTTCTGCGCTTCGTACAATTCCTGTCTGGCACTTGTGGAGGTACAGAGGATTGGTTCCTCTGCACTCCCCAGCGCCATCTGCCGACAGGAATCTCCCTCTACAGGTGCGTAGCACCTTTTGCTGGGTGCCTGCAAATATACGCTTGTGGAGGATTTCCGCCGTGTCAGCGCACGCATTGTGCGCTGATCACGGAGAAAGTTCCACAATCGTTACATGCACAATAGTTATCAGATATGACCCCAATATGCACAATCGTTATCAGATATGACCCCAATATGCACAGCCGTTATCAGATATGACCCCAATATGCACAACCGTTATCAGATATGACCCCAATATGCACAACCGTTACCAGATATGACCCCAATATGCACAACCGTTATCAGATATGACCCCAATATGCACAACCGTTATCAGATATGACCCCAATATGCACAACCGTTATCAGATATGACCCCAATTTGCACAATCCTTATCAGATATGACCCCAATATGCACAATCCTTATCAGATATGACCCTAATATGCACAATCCTCAGCAGATCTGACTCCAATATGCACAATGCTCAGCAGATCTGACCCCAATATGCACAATGCTCAGCAGATCTGACCCCAATATGCACAATGCTCAGCAGATCTGACCCCAATATGCACAATGCTCAGCAGATCTGACCCCAATATGCACAATGCTCAGCAGTTCTGACCCCAATATGCACAATGCTCAGCAGTTCTGACCCCAATATGCACAATGCTCAGCAGATCTGACCCCAATATGCACAATGCTCAGCAGTTCTGACCACAATCAGCAGCACCACCTGAATTAAGAAAAGAAAAACCCATTTACTCACCTACAGTCAGAAGACCTCCTGTCCCGACCTCCTTGTGGCGCGCAGCTCCCATGATCCTCTTCCTTCACGTGACTTCCTGCCTGCAGCCTGCATTACCCGGCGAGCAGGGCTACGGGAAAATGGCCGCCCGAAGCCCTGCACTGCAGACTCCAAGGCCTCGATTCATCATTGTCTTTGAGATAACTTTTTCCAGTTTGTTAAATTACCGAATTCGAAGTCTAGAGATTTCTAGTTGTATTCATCAAGGTGTTTCGGCATTCGGTGTGAATTCGATAACAATTCGGTAAACATTCGGTAACGTGTCGATATTTCCATTTTACAGCGGTAATTTAACACAAGGCCATAAGATTCCCATGGAATTGTGGGTAAAAGGCAGTCCTTTGAGCACTACGTAGCAACATTCTGAATAGGGCTTAACTCCTGGACCAGGATTCTGGAAGTGGTTGGGACAATCCCACAATTTGATAGGAGCCTTTTCTAAAAAATTATAGTGCAGCTAGCAAAAATAGTTAACCCTGGCACTGCCTGTGTTCTCTTACAAGATGATTCAAGAGAAATGCAGATGTCGTGTTATAGCAAATAAATCTATTCTCTTACAAATTTATATGGTTGCAGACCTTATTCTTGCCCTTCTGCGCCTTTGAATCACTCTCAGCTGATACATAACTACTTCAAATGGCTCCATCTTCTCTGTCAGCAATGATCTGACAGGAATAACGACAGAGCAGTGAAGGAGATAACTAATCCTAAATGTAACGCTAAACCACGCCCACTTTCTTTTTCATGAATTGCACTTTCTTCCGTTTTAGCGAATCATTACCGAATCGTTAACGAATGTTCGCTAACAGCTGTAGATAACTTTGATGAATCCTGAAATGAAGTTAACAAATTCGGTATTTTACCAAACTGTTGTTAACAAATTTGCTAAGTGTTGATGAATCGAGGCCCAAGTCTGCAGAGCAGGTCTTCGGGCGGCCATCTTACCGTAGCCCTGCTCTGCTGCTGCTCTTAGACGCCTGAAGTCAGTTCACGCCAGAGGTTGCTTTGGGGGTGCTATGACAAATTTAGGGGGTGTTTGAGCACCCCCAAACACCACCCTGGTGCCGCCACTGCCCTTGGCCTGTAGTGACATGTGACCTTCACCCCCCCCGGCTCTCAAATTGTCCCAAACCATCCCCCTGAGCCCCTCCACTTGACACATACATTCAGTCACAGAAGCGCTGGATGCATTCAATGGCGTGGAGTCAGTCGGACCTGTCACGGGTGGCCCCATGTTTCCTCCTCCTCTTTTCTGGCTAGGGGGGTATTGATTGTTATTTGGACGATGAATGCAGATTCTGGGTGGCATGTGGGTTCTGGGTGCGGGTACAGGGTGTCATGTGTGTTCTGACTGTGGGTGGGTATTGAGTGTCATGCAGGTGTTGGTTGCAGGTACTTAGTGCCATACTTAGTGCATGTACGGGATGTCATGTGGGTGCTGGGTGCAGGTACTGGGTGTGCAATGGGTGCGAATACTTGGTGCCATGCCTGTACTGGGTGCTGGCTATGGGTGGGCATTAGGTGTCACATGGGCTTTAAATGCAGGTACCGTGGGTGCAGGTACTGGTTAAGTGGGTGCCAAGTGGAGGCTGTGTGCAGGTGTAAGTACTGGGTGCAATGTCAGGCCTGGGTGCAGGTACTTGGTTTCATGTGAGTGTGAGTACTGGGTGCCAGCTATGGGGGGGGGGGGATTTTGGGAGAAGTAGAGGCCAGTAGTGGTTGCTGCAGGAAGGAGAAGTCATTGGGGGAGGTAGAGATCACTGGGGGTGCTGGGGGAGGGAGGGGCCAGTTTAGATGCTGAGGGAGGACACTATGGGTGCTGCCGGGGACACGAAGGGTGCTGCTGGGTGAGGGAAAGGTCAGTGTGGGTGCTGGGGCACTGAGAGGTCAGTGCTAATGCTGGGGAGGGATAGGTCGGTATAGGTCATAGGTGGAGGGAGAGGCAAGTGTGAATGCTGGGTGAGGGAGAGGTCACTGTGGTATTTCCACATGCAGTGGGTAGAGCTTATCACAACTGGGGTGGGGCTTCCTTTTCACAGCCAAAGGGGCCTGTTTATGGATAAATAAAAAGGGGGGGGGGTGCTTGGGCACCCAGATTCCCCCCCCCCCCCTCCCGGCGCACATGCCTGCTGTGCTTCAATGTTACATGTCTATGCATATACGACTACAGACTACCACATTTCTCTTTGAAAGCAAATAAAAAAAATGTTTAGTATGAAAACTCTGGGTATCAAGTTTCACACATAGTTTCAAATTTTATGCTGCACATAACAAGATACATTTCCTCTGCCCTCTGTGCAGGAAGCTCATTCAGAGAGACAAGCAGCTTCTAGTGAGACCTCTCGTCTGTTAAAGGTATAAAGTACACACAAGGTTAACAGACATAGGGAGAGGGATTCCCCCTTCCCTCATGATTCACTGGTCTGTCACCCTGGCCCTTCATTAACCACTTCTGTACCAGGGGGGGGTTGCCTGATCGGTGCTGCGTGGGCTCTACAGCCCGCAGCACCGATCAGCTAGCAGCCAGGGCGATCAGACTACCCCCCTTTTTTCCCCACTAGGGGGATGTCCTGCTGGGGGGGTCTGATCGCCGCCGGCTGTTTGCGCTTGCAGGGGGGCTCTTCAAAGCCCCCCTCCGCAGCGCTTCCTGGCCTCCTTCCCCTTCCCTCCCTCTCCCTCCCCCTGTGAGCGGCGCAGGACGGAATTCCGTCCTGCGCCGGATAGGACAGGCTTCAGCCTATCAGGTGCCGGCGATCCCCGGCCAATCAGAGGCCGGGGATCGCCGATCTCCGCTACGGCGCTGCTGCGCAGCAGCGCCGTATACATGTAAACACCGGGGAAGATCTTCCCCGTGTGTTTACATTTACCCTTTGAGCCACGATCGGCGGCTCGTAGGGTGTTCACGGAGACACCCTCCGTGAACTGACATGGAGCGGCCGTTTCCATGGAATCCACTTCAGGATTCAGGGGCGTAGTTAAGCGTACGCCGAATCCTGAAGTGGTTAAATTGTGAAAGGAATTTGATAACAGTAAACAAAGAGATAAGCAGTGAAATGTATACAGCAGTAGTTAGAAGCACTTCACAAACTTTTCCCATCCCAGTTTAAAAAAACAGGTTAATCGATAGTGTTTCTTTAAGTTAGTTACGTTCAGTAAAGTTCTTTTTAAAATAATTGCACATATGAATTTCAAATATCTATCCTTTACAAGTTACTTATCCTAGTGCGCCAGCAGTAAATTTTGTGATGGCTATTCTATAATGAAAAAAATCGAATATGTTATTGTCTTCCTAGATGTTATAAACAGTCATAAGGCCAGGCAGCACGGTGGCTTAGTGGTTCGAATCCCAGTCAGGTCAACATTTGCAAGGAGTTTGTATGCTGTAATATGTACGAACAGAGGCGCCAAGCAGAGTAAAACAATGTTCTAAAAATGATAAAAATGCGAAGGCCCAGAGGCGCTCACACACTTTATGAACCTGAACCAGTTTTATATGCTCCTGTACTGCCTGATGAAGCGGGACTGTTGACCGCGAAACGCGTTGCGATTTTATGGAGCTGTGAATAAATTGTATATTTTTTACTCTGCATTTGAGTATATGTCCACTACCAGAGGGAGGTAAGTCCACCTCGACTTCCCTCTTTTTATCATTTTAAGAACATTGTTTTACTCTGCTTGGCGCCTCTGTTCGTACATATTACAGCACGATTAATTCCACCCCTGGTGGAGGGGTTCTTTCCCCATTTTCCTATCTACAGCGAGCGACTTTTATACCTGAGTGGGGTCAGGTACTAATACTCCCCACCTGCATGATACATACATAGACATAGCTACAGCTGCTGGTATGGGAGCTCCATGGCAACCGCACCGCATTCCCCTGTATCCGCCCCCTCTTCGCTGAGTGGCTGCTCATTTTAATGCTGCCTCTCGCGTGACTTGGTTACACTCCCTCGCTCCAGCTCTGTGCGCATCTAGGCCGCACACACTTACGTGTAGCGCTGTCAGCATGACGCGCCGTATGCTTTGCCCAATCAACTGGCCCCACGTCATAGGGTAACCGGGCGGGAACTTACACGGAAGTAGGCTATTTCAATGGCCTCTTCTGTCCAGCACTCGTGCACGTTAGGCCTCCGAAGAAGCAAGGCTCACCCCATGTGAAACGGTCGTAAGGCCGTGCACCCACTGGCGCCCACAGTGCCTCCCACATCCAGCAACCAGCACGATAAGTACTAAATCTTGTACCCGTTTTTTACGAACTTTTTTTACCACTGCTGTACACCTGCTGCTTTCATATTAAACTACAGTGCCAGACATCTTTGCTGTTTCCTCCTATGTGTTACATACATAGACATATGACTACGGTAGGGATTAAACTGTGAGCTCCTCCAAGGGACAGTTAGTGACAAGACTATATGCTCTGTACAGTGCTGTGGAAGATGTAGGCGCTATATAAATAATAATAATAATGAGGATCATTTCAATTCTTGCTCTATGCTGACATGTTTCCTAGCGTAATCGTAATTTCAGCTGCAATTCTTCTTGAACACGGTTGCGGTTTCGTATACAAAAAAATGCTGTAATAGCATGACAGTGTGTTCCTTTTTTGGTACTTATTTCCATTCCTGCTTAGCACAGACTTACTAGTTATTAATGATGTGTAGTTTCTATTCTGCCACTTTTGAAAGCATTTGACGTTCCCTCTTACTCTGGGAGCTGCACACACATTTATATAGATTGTTTTCAAATGTTCTTAATTCATCTTAATAAGTTTTGGGGCACAGTGTGTTCCTTTGTGTGACGTTACATTTTTTTTATATTGTCAACATTCTGTTCTGCCCTACTTTCAGGGATTGTATTTTTTACTATGTGGCCTACATAGTTATACATTTGTGTTGGCTGTTTATTAACTATGTACTGTATAAAAAAAGTGATGTTTATAGGGTTACTTTTCTTCCATCTTGTGTTTTTCTTAAGGTGGCCATACATCTGTCGACTTGGCGGCCCACCGACCATCCAATTCGATAACTATTATCGGATCAGATGAAAATCGGTGCCCAAAATTGGTCGTTTGTATTGATCGGACATGCTGCAAGATGTTGGGCCGTTGTGGTGGATTGGGTGTGCGTTGGTAGCGGCGAGCGATATTGGGGTGACCGACAAATGCAACAAAACTCCCAGTGCTGTTCCCGCTAATGTATAAATGTGCCCCTGTGTATGCATTTATACATTATCTGTCCTTTATTGCCCATCATGCGGTGCCCATTCCGTGTTTGAAATCCCACTGCTCCATTAGCACTATTCACCCCACAGGTGTATAGCCTGTGGCGCATGACACACACGGCGGACTTGGACGATTCCTAAGAGTTTTCATGCTCTCCCTAATCAGATTCTATCACAGTGCGATTTGTCTCTTGGTAGAATCTGCCCATCATCGCTAGACGTATGGGCACCTTTAGAGGTAGTGTTAAAGAGAACCCGAGGTGTGTTTAAAGAATGTTATCTGCATACAGAGGCTGGATCTGCCTATACAGCCCAGCCTCTGTTGCTATCCCAAACCCCACTAAGGTCCCCCTGCACTCTGCAATCCCTCATAAATCACAGCCGTGCTGTGAGGCTGTGTTTACATCTGTAGTGTCAGTCTCAGCTGCTCCCCCGCCTCCTGCATAGCTCCGGTCCCTGCCCCCGTCCCTTCCCTCCAATCAGCAGGTAGGGAAGGGATGCAGGCGGGGACTGGAGTTCTGCAGGAGGCGGGGAGAGCAGCAGACTGACACTACAGAGATAAACACAGCCAGCTCTGACAAGCTGTTTGTCAGCAGCGTGGCTGTGATTTATGAGGGATTGTAGAGTGCAGGGGGACCTTAGGGTGGTTTGGGATAGCAACAGAGGCTGGGCTGTATAGGCATATCCAGCCTCTGTATGCAGATAATATTCTTCAAACCCACCTCGGGTTCTCTTTAAGATAACATTTGCCCTGCTGTTGCCTGATTGGACGGATGACTTACGGATGACTTACAATCTACTTGTTGACTTACAGATGTACACACATGTGGATGAGTGCTTCTGGAATTCTAGCTTTATAGCTGTCTATATGGTCCAGTGGAATGGCAGTTTGAAAGCATGTAGGGAGACTTTGTCTCTTGAAGGCAATGGAACACCTAATTTACAAAGTATATAAAACAAACCTCCCTCTAAGGGAGGTTTGAAAATAGAGTGGGCCATGGAGGAGGGAAGTGTGACAGGTATAATGTACCTTCAGCGGGCTGTTTCCTGGTCCACCACTTGCACACCCGTTTCGATGGGTGTGCGGAAAGTGCAATCACCCAGGGCGCCGGATTGAGTGGGGGGTGCAGTGGCGAGTGTGCATAGTGGACGCCTGGGACAGGAAGGAGATAGAGGCTGCGTGCGTGCCAGGATCGTAGGGAAGGTGAGTTGTAACTACGCTATGCCTGCTCTTCCCCGCAGCTGTGCCTATGCTAGAGGCACCTACCTACCTAAACTATACTCAAGGCACCTACCTATCTAACCTATACCGTGAGCACCTACCTATATAACATATACTTGGGGCACCTACCTATCTAACCTATACTGGGGGCATCTCCCTATCTAACCTATACTCGGGGCACCTATCTATCTAACCTATACTGGGTGCACCTACCTATCGAATCTATACTGGGGGCAACAAAACTGGCTAACTATATTGGAGGCACCTACCTATCGAGTCTATACTGGGGCACCTAGAGATGAGCGTAATGGCGTAATTACGATTTAGCGAAATTTCGCGTAATTAGTGTAATTACGTTTATGGCCGTAAGTACATAATCGTAATGAAGAAGGATTTCGCGAAATTTCACGTAAGCGTAATTTTCGCGTAATTTTCGTATTGCAACGGGTATTACGAAATTAATGTGTATGGCCATGCTCCCGAAGCGGAAAAGTTGACGCATGGATCAATGTTAGGTAGCCTCCGACTTTAAGGGTTAATAGCAAAGCCCCCTTAAATGCTAAGAGCCTCACATTTGGAGAATATATTAAGGAGATCAGAAGGAATAAGAGGGAAATTTTTTTTTTCAAAAAGACCTTATAGTTTTTGAGAAAATCGATGTTAAAGTTTCAAAGGAAAAATGTAAACATTTAAAAACCCGCCGAATTTAACGGTTAATAGCAAAGCCTGCTTAAAGTTTAGGAACACCAAATTCCCAGGGTATATTAAGGGGATCAGTGGGAATAAGAGGAAAATTTTTTTTTCAAAAAGACCTTATAGTTTTTGAGAAAATCGATGTTAAATTTTCAAAGGAAAAATGTAAACATTTAAAAACCCGCCGACTTTAACGGTTAATAGCAAAGCCTGCTTAAAGTTTAGGAACACCAAATTCCCAGGGTATATTAAGGGGATCAGTGGGAATAAGAGGAACATTTTTTTTTTCAAAAAGACCTTATAGTTTTTGAGAAAATCGATTTTTAAGTTTCAATGGCGAAAATGTCTTTTAAATGCGGAAAATGTCAGAATGCGGAGCACCGGCCGCGTGGGGCTCCGCACCCTGACTATACCAGCCTGCATGGTCCATGGATTGGGGGGTCTCGGAAGGGGAGGGGCAGCCAAGCTTTCCCCTCCCCCTCCGACCCCTTGTCCAATCCAAGGACAAGGGGCTCTTCTCCACCTCCGATGGGCGGTGGAGGTGGAGGCCGCGATTTCCTGGGGGGGGAGGGGGGGTTCATGGTGGAATCTGGGAGTCCCCTTTAAAAAGGGGTCCCCCAGATGCCCACCCCCCCTCCCAGGAGAAATGAGTATAGAGGTACTTGTACCCCTTACCCATTTCCTTTAAGAGTTAAAAGTAAATAAACACACAAACACTTAGAAAAAGTATTTTAATTGAACAAAAAACATAACCACGAAAAAAGTCCTTTAATATTCTTAATTAACCATTAATACTTACCTGTCCCTTTAAATAAATGATCCCACGCAATATCCTCGGAAATGTTCTATCAGTTACAATGTAACAAAGATATTACAATGTAACAACTTTGTTACATTGTAACTACGCCGCACCCGACGCCACTCGCCGCTCAGCCGCCGCATACGCGTCCGTGCAGGACGCTAAGTCCCCGCTGGCCCCCGCTGTCCACCCCGCCCACATCTGTCACCCACATGTGGGTGACATGTGGGTGACATGTGGGAGAGGCGGGGAGGGCAGCGGAGCCGGCGGGGATTTAGCGTCCTGCACGGACCCGACAGAGCTCTGAGCTATATAGCTCAGAGCTCTCTAAGCATCTTTGTATTTGGGCTCCAAGGAGCCTCATTGGTCCTTAGCAGACCAATGGGGTTCCTTCTGATTTGAAGGAACCCCATTGATCTGCTAAGATCCAATGGGGCTCCTTGGAGCCAAAATACAAAGATGCTTCTCAGAGCTCTGAGCTATATAGCTCAGAGCACTGTCGGGTCCGTGCAGCGCAGACGCGTATGCGGCGGCGGCGAGTGACGTCGGGTGCGGCGTAGTTACAATGTAACAAAGTTGTTACATTGTAATAACTTTGTTACATTGTAACTGATAGAACATTTCCGAGGCTATTTCGAGGGATCATTTATTTAAAGGGACAGGTAAGTATTAATGGTTAATTAAGAATATTAAAGGACTTTTTTCGTGGTTATGTTTTTTGTTCAATTAAAATACTTTTTCTAAGTGTTTGTGTGTTTATTTACTTTTAACTCTTAAAGGAAATGGGTAAGGGGTACAAGTACCTCTATACTCATTTCTCCTGGGAGGGGGGGTGGGCAACTGGGGGACCCCTTTTTAAAGGGGACTCCCAGATTCCACCATGAACCCCCCCCCCCAGGAAATCACGGCCTCCACCTCCACCGCCCATCGGAGGTGGAGAAGAGCCCCTTGTCCTTGGATTGGACAAGGGCTCGGAGGGGGAGGGGAAAGCTTGGCTGCCCCTCCCCTTCCGAGACCCCCCAATCCATGGACCATGCGGGCTGGTATAGTCAGGGTGCGGAGCCCCACGCGGCCGGTGCTCCGCATTCTGGCTATCCCAGCCTGCATGGGGGACAAGGGGTTAAAGAGGTCTGGGAGGGGGGACCCCACGTCGTTTTTTTTTATATTTCCCACACTCAGAACGAAGTAAGTAAAACTCTTCCCACTTGGGGGAATCTATGAAAATAATACACTATTGTTACCTGTGCAAAAAAAACGGACATTTTCCGCATTTAAAAGACATTTTCGCCATTGAAACTTAAAAATCGATTTTCTCAAAAACTCTAAGGTCTTTTTGAAAAAAATTGTTTTCCTCTTATTCCCACTGATCCCCTTAATATACCCTGGGAATTTGGTGTTCCTAAACTTTAAGCAGGCTTTGCTATTAACCGTTAAAGTCGGCGGGTTTTTAAATGTTTACATTTTTCCTTTGAAACTTTAACATCGATTTTCTCAAAAACTATAAGGTCTTTTTGCAAAAAAAATTTTCTTCTTATTCCTCCTGATCTCCTTAATATATTCTCCAAATTTGAGGCTCTTAGCATTTAAGGGGGCTTTGCTATTAACCCTTAAAGTCGGCGGCTTTTTTATATTATACGGAGCGTTACGGTTTAACGCGAAATTACGGTAGCGTTTAATGCGAAATTACGGCATGAACGAAACGCGAAATTACGCGTTGAAAATCATGCTTACGGTATTTTCATTTACGATTTTAATGGCAATTACGCTACTGTAATTTCGCATCGTAATCGCAAATTTCGCATGCGTAATTTTAGTAATGCGAAATTACGAAAATTTCAGCTCAACTCTAGGGGCACCTACCTATCTAACCTATACTGGTGACAACTATATGGGCTACCCTATATACTGGAGGCATCTACCTAGCTAACCTATACTGGGGGAAACTACTGTATGCCTGGCTACCTATACTGGGGGAACCTATAGATGGCTAACCTATACTTTGGGCACCTATACCTGGCTCCACAGGGGGAGCGCAAGTTTTACACCTTTGCCCTGGGTGCAGTTTAGCCTAGGAACTTCCCTGACTGTCTATGCTGGCCTCCATCTTCATTAGGAAGACCTGCAGGTGCTTAAGCTTCAAGCTGCTGCAGTGGTGTTGAGCGCTTTCAGCCGCCACAATGCATACCTCAACAACAATACCCTACTTGACCACCTACCGTCTGGATTCTGACCTGCACACTCAACTGAAACAACCCTCCCCGAGGTGTTCAACGACCTTACCCTTGCCAGAGCCAGAGGCAATTACTCCATCCTGCTCCTTCATGACCTTTCCTTGGCATTTGATACTGTAGACCACCCCCTCCTCCTCCAATCACTACAGTCCATGGGCATCCATGATTTCGCCTTGACTTGAATTTACTACTACCTATCTAATGGCTCCTTTGCAACTTCCTTCAACGGCTTCTCCTCAACCCCTGACCCCCCTTCTCAGTTGGGGTCCCCCAGGTCTCTGTTCTTGGCCCCCTTTAGTTCTCCATATACACTTCCTCAATTGTAAATCTCCTCTCTTCCCTGGGCTTCAAATACCACCGATGACACCCATAGATTTACCTCCATACCCCTGATTTCTCCTCCTCCACTATGGACAAGGTGTCTTTCAACTATTTCCTCCTGGATGTCAGCTAGGTTCCTGTAGCTCAACCTGGACAAAACTGAGCTCCTGATCTTTCCACCACACGCTGCTGCACCCCTCCCAGATTTCCACTTCACAATCGACAACATAACTATTCGCTGTACCTCCCAGGCCCATTGTCTGGGTGTCACCCTGGACTCTGCCCTCTTCTTCATCCCCCACATCCAACCAGAGCCTGCAATCTCCATCTCCGTAACATCTCCAAGATGGGTTCCTTCTTGACCCCGGACATGATCAAGCTGCTCTTCCATGCTCTCATCATCTCCCGCCTTGATTACTTCAACTCGCTCCTTTCTGGCCTCCCCTTGAAAAGGATTTCCCCCCTTAAATCAGTTATGAACGCGGCTGCAAGACTCATCCATTCTTCTCACCGCTCCGCTTCCACATCTCCCCTTTGTAAATCCCTTCACTGACTCCCTATCTGATTAAGGATAAGTTTTAAGATTCTATGCCTGGCCTTTAAATATGTGCACAAAACTTGCCCTACCTACATCTCAAGGCTTGTTCACAGGTGTACGCCAGCTCATCCCCTCCGATCCTCCAACAACCTTCGCCTAACTGCTCCACACATTTCTCTCTCCCATGCGCGCCTGCAGGATTCTTCAAGAGCCGCCCCCACCCTGTGGAGCTCCCTGCCACTGCCCATCAGACTTGCTCCCTCCTTCAACACATTCAAGTAAGCCCTCAAAAACCACCCCTTTCAGGTGGCCTTTGCACCTCCTACCACACAGTAACTATGTACTGAATATTTATTCCACAGCACTACCTAGTGTGTCCACCTCCCCCCCTTAGATTGTAAGCCTTTGGTAGGGTCCTCCCTTCCCTAGTGTATTCTACATAATCGTGTGCTCCTTTCATATGACCACCTCGTCCTTGTATTACTGGGCCTACCTAGGCAGCCCAAAATCGCATGATCATGTATCTTGTACTATTTGCCTTGTGTAGCTTTGTTCTATGTTGTATAACCTTGTTATGTCTGTCATCCTTTGTATCATTGTATGTATTTATTGTATTGTGTTTATATGTTGGTGTTTTATAAATACAATAAATAATAATTATAATATACTTTCCTAGTAGCTCTGGGTCATCATGAGCTACCTGAGTATTACTTAATAGTAGTTTAGCCATGTACATAGAGCACTGTAGATTGTTAACTCCCAAGGGCGGAGTCTCCCCTGTAGTGTCTGTTGCCTCTCAGGTACATATTTTGTATAGCAGATTGTTCTCAAACCACGCATTACCTATGTATGGATTATTCTACTTGTGTTTCTGGATGACTGCACTGTGCATGAAGAATGTGTCTATTTATGGTCCTCACTATTGTAATTGCCCCACCATGGGAAATGATGGTGCTAAGCAGATAAAAATGTATAATAAAAATAATACTACCATGGCAGAGGTAAGATCCAGTTTACATTAGATTTAGTTTTAATTGGATAAGGTGGCTATTTTGTGCTTGTAGTTTTAGCTTTCTACACTGCGTTGCTATATTTCTCTTTTTTTCCTTTTTAACATAATTTCTCGCATACAAATCCTAAAGTTTTATTGTCCCTTCCTTCTCATTTAGATTTTTTATCTATGTATTTGTTATTTGATAACATAAATCCTAAATAATTCTTTGTGTTTTACAGTATCGCAGCCTCCATATACCTCTCATTACAGTTGTCCTTTAAGTCAAATTTTCAGACAGGAAGAGGAAGGCTTGCTGCAATGTTCCCTATTATCACCTGCTCATCTCCGCCTCTTAACCACTTGAGGACCTAGGGCTTTCTACCCCTTAAGGACCGGCCACTTTTTTTCCATTCAGACCACTGCAGCTTTCACGGTTTATTGCTCGCTCATACAACCTACCACCTAAATGAATTTTGGCTCCTTTTCTTGTCACTAATAAAGCTTTCTTTTAGTGCTATTTGATTGCTCCTGCGATTTTTACTTTTTATTATATTCAGCAAAAAAGACATGAATTTTGGCAAAAAAATGATTTTTTTAACTTTCTGTGCTGACAGTTTTCAAATAAAGTAAAATTTCTGTATACATGCAGCGCGAAAAATGTGGACAAACATGTTTTTGATAAAAAAAAACCCATTCAGTGTATATTTATTGGTTTGGGTAAAAGTTATAGCGTTTACAAACTATGGTGCAAAAAGTGAATTTTCCCATTTTCAAGCATCTCTGACTTTTCTGACCCTCTGTCATGTTTCATGAGGGGCTAGAATTCCAGGATAGTATAAATACCCCCCAAATGACCCCATTTTGGAAAGAAGACATCCCAAAGTATTCACTGAGAGGCATAGTGAGTTCATAGAAGATATTATTTTTTGTCACAAGTAAGCGGAAAATGACACTTTGTGAAAAAAAAAAAAAAAAAAAAAGTTTCCATTTCTTCTAACTTGCGACAAAAAAAAATGAAATCTGCCACGGACTCACCATGCTCCTCTCTGAATACCTTGAAGTGTCTACTTTCCAAAATGGGGTCATTTGTGGGGTGTGTTTACTGTCCTGACATTTTGGGGGGTGCTAAATTGTAAGCACCCCTGTAAAGCCTGAAGGTGCTCATTGGACTTTGGACCCCTTAGCGCAGTTAGGGTGCAAAAAAGTGCCACACATGTGGTATTGCCGTACTCAGGAGAAGTAGTATAATGTGTTTTGGGGTGTATTTTTACACATACCCATGCTGGGTGGGAGAAATATCTCTGTAAATGACAATTTGTTAATTTTTTTTACACACAATTGTCCATTTACAGAGATCTTTCTCCCACTCAGCATGGGTATGTGTAAAAATACACCACAAAACACATTATACTACTTCTCCTGAGTACGGCGATACCACATGTGTGGCACTTTTTTGCACCCTAACTGCGCTAAAGGGCCCAAAGTCCAATGAGTACCTTTAGAATTTCACAGGTCATTTTGAGAAATTTCGTTTCAAGACTACTCCTCACGGTTTAGGGCCCCTAAAATGCCAGGGCAGTATAGGAACCCCACAAATGACCCCATTTTAGAAAGAAGACACCCCAAGGTATTCCGTTAGGAGTATAGTGAGTTCATAGAAGATTTTATTTTTTTGTCAAAAGTTAGCGGAAATTGATTTTAATTGTGTTTTTTCACAAAGTGTCATTTTCCGCTAACTTTTGACAAAAAATAAAATCTTCTATGAACTCACCATACTCCTAACGGAATACCTTGGGGTGTCTTCTTTCTAAAATGGGGTCATTTGTGGGGTTCCTATACTGCCCTGGCATTTTAGGGGCCCTAAACCGTGAGGAGTAGTCTTGAAACGAAATTTCTCAAAATGACCTGTGAAATTCTAAAGGTACTCATTGGACTTTGGGCCCTTTAGCGCAGTTAGGGTGCAAAAAAGTGCCACACATGTGGTATCGCCGTACTCGGGAGAAGTAGTACAATGTGTTTTGGGGTGTATTTTTACACATACCCATGCTGGGTGGGAGAAATACCTCTGTAAATGGACAATTGTGTGTAAAAAAATCAAAAGATTGTCATTTACAGAGGTATTTCTCCCACCCAGCATGGGTATGTGTAAAAATACACCCCAAAACACATTATACTACTTCTCCCGAGTACGGCGATACCACATGTGTGGCACTTTTTTGCACCCTAACTGCACTAAGGGGCCCAAAGTCCAATGAGTACCTTTAGGATTTCACAGGTCATTTTTGTTTCAAGACTACTCCTCACGGTTTAGGGCCCCTAAAATGCCAGGGCAGTATAGGAACCCCACTAATGACCCCATTTTAGAAAGAAGACACCCCAAGGTATTCCGTTAGGAGTATGGTGAGTTCATAGAAGTTTTTATTTTTTTGTCACAAGTTAGCGGAAATTGATTTTAATAGTTTTTTTCACAAAGTGTCATTTTCCGCTAACTTGTGCCAAAAAATAAAATCTTCTATGAACTCACCATACTCCGTACGGAATACCTTTGGGTGTCTTCTTTCTAGAATGGGGTCATTTGTGGGGTTCCTATACTGCCCTGGCATTTTAGGGGCCCTAAACCGTGAGGAGTAGTCTTGAAACCAAATGTCGCAAAATGACCTGTGAAATCCTAAAGGTACTCATTGGACTTTGGGCCCCTTAGCGTACTTAGGGTGTAAAAAAGTGTCACACATGTGGTACCGCCGTACTCAGGAGAAGTAGTATAATGCGTTTTGGGGTGTATTTTTACACATACCCATGCTAAGTGGGAGAAATATCTCTGTAAATGACAATTGTTTGATTTTTTTACACACAATTGTCCATTTACATAGAAATTTCTCCCATCCAGCATGGGTATGTGTAAAAATACACCCCAAAACACATTATACTACTTTTCCTGAGTACAACGGTACCACATGTGTGACAATTTTTTGCAGCCTAGGTGCGCTAAGGGGCCCAACGTCCTATTCACAGGTCATTTTGAAGCATTTGTTTTCTAGACTACTCCTCGCGGTTTAGGGCCCCTAAAATGCCAGGGCAGTATAGGAACCCCACAAGTGACCCCATTTTAGAAAGAAGACACCCCAAGGTATTCCGTTAGGTGTATGGCGAGTTCATAGAAGATTTTATTTTTTGTCACAAGTTAGTGAAAAATGACACTTTGTGAAAAAAAACCAATAAAAATTAATTTCCGCTAACTTTTGACAAAAAATAAAATCTTCTATGAACTCGTCATACACCTAACAGAATACCTTGGGGTGTCTTTTTTTCTAAAATGGGGTCACTTGTGGGGTTCCTATACCGCCCTGGCATTTTACAGGCCCAAAACCGTGAGTAGTCTGGAAACCAAATGTCTCAAAATGACTGTTCAGGGGTATAAGCATCTGCAAATTTTGATGACAGGTGGTCTATGAGGGGGCGAATTTTGTGGAACCGGTCATAAGCAGGGTGGCCTTTTAGATGACAGGTTGTATTGGGCCTGATCTGATGGATAGGAGTGCTAGGGGGGTGACAGGAGGTGATTGATGGGTGTCTCAGGGGGTGGTTAGAGGGGAAAATAGATGCAATCAATGCACTGGGGAGGTGATCGGAAGGGGGTCTGAGGGGGATCTGAGGGATTCGCCGAGTGATCAGGAGCCCACACGGGGCAAATTGGGGCCTGATCTGATGGGTAGGTGTGCTAGGGGGTGACAGGAGGTGATTGATGGGTGTCTCAAGGTGTGATTAGAGGGGGGAATAGATGCAAGCAATGCACTGGCGAGGTGATCAGGGCTGGGGTCTGAGGGCATTCTGAGGGTGTGGGCGGGTGATTGAGTGCCCTAGGGGCAGATAGGGGTCTAATCTGATAGGTAGCAGTGACAGGGGGTGATTGATGGGTAATTAGTGGGTGTTTAGGGTAGAGAATAGATGGAAACACTGCGCTTGGGTGGTGATCTGATGTCGGATCTGCGGGCGATCTATTGGTGTGGGTGGGTGATCAGTTTGCCCGCAAGGGGCAGGTTAGGGGCTGATTGATGGGTGGCAGTGACAGCGGGTGATTGATGGGTGGAAGTGACAGGGGGTGATTGATGGGTGGCAGTGACAGGGGGTGATTGATGGGTGATTGATAGGTGATTGACAGGTAATCAGTGGGTTATTACAGGGGAGAACAGATGTAAATATTGCACTGGCGAATTGATAAGGGGGGGTCTGAGGGCAATCTGAGCGTGTAGGCGGGCGATTGGGTGCCCGCAAGAGGCAGATTAGGGTCTGATCTGATGGGTAACAGTGACAGGTGGTGATAGGTGGTGATAGGGGGTGATTGATGGGTAATTAGTGGGTGTTTAGAGGAGAGAATAGATGTAAACGCTGCGCTTGGGTGGTGATCTGATGTCGGATCTGCGGGCGATCTATTGGTGTGGGTGGGTGATCAGATTGCCCGCAAGGGGCAGGTTAGGGGCTGATTGTTGGGTGGCAGTGACGGGGTGATTGATGGGTGATAGGTGATTGGCAGGTGATTGACAGGTGATCAGTGGGTTATTACAGGGTAGGACAGATGTAATTAATGCACTGGCGAATTGATAAGGGGGGGGGGGGACTGAGGGCAATCTGAGCGTGTGGGCGGGTGATTGGGTGCCCGCAAGGGGCAGATTAGGGTCTGATCTGATAGGTAACAGTGACAGGTGGTGATAGGGGGTGATTGATGGGTGATTGATGGGTAATTAGTGGGTGTTTAGAGAAGATAACAGATGTAAACAATACATTTGGGAGGTAATCTGACGGCGGGTTTGCGGGCGATCTAATGGTGTGGGTGGGTGATCAGATTGCCCGCAAGGGGCAGGTTAGGGGCTGATTGATGGGTGGCAGTGACAGGGGGTGACGGGGGTGATTGATGGGTGATAGGTGATTGGCAGGTGATTGACAGGTGATCAGTGGGTTATTACAGGGAAGAACAGATGTAATTAATGCACTGGTGAATTGATAAGGGGGGGTCAGAGGGCAATCTGAGCGTGTGGGCGGGTGATTGGGTGCCCGCAAGGGGCAGATTAGGGTCTGATCTGATAGGTAAAAGTGACAGGTGGTGATAGGGGGTGATTGATGGGTGATTGATGGGTAATTAGTGGGTGTTTAGAGGAGAGAATAGATGTAAACAATGGATTTGGGAGGTGATCTGATGTCGGATCTGCGGGCGATCTATTGGTGTGGGGGGGTGATCAGATTGCCCGCAAGGGGCAGGTTAGGGGCTGGCTGATGGGTGGCAGTGACAGGGGGTGATTGACGGGTGATTGATGGGTGATTGACAGGTGATTGACAGGTGATTGACAGGTGATCAGGGGGATAGATGCATACAGTAAACAGGGGGGGTGGTCTGGGGGGGGGGTCTGGGGAGAATCTGAGGGGTGGGGGGTGATCAGGAGGGGGCAGGGAGCAGGGTGGGGGATAAAAAAAAAAATAGCGTTGACAGATAGTGACAGGGAGTGATTGATGGGTGATTAGGGGGGTGATTGGGTGCAAACAGGGGTCTGGGGGGTGGGCAGGGGGGGGTCTGATGGGTGCTGTGGGCGATCTGGGGCAGGGGGGGGGGGAAAATCAGTGTGCTTGGTGCAGAGTCAGACTAGGGTGGCTGCAGCCTGCCCTGGTGGTCCCTCGGACACTGGGACCACCAGGGCAGGAGGCAGCCTGTATAATACACTTTGTAAACATTACAAAGTCGATTATACACTTTGTATGCGGCGATCGCGGGGTTAACATCCCGCCGGCGCTTCCGTATAGCCGGCGGGATGTTGCGGCGGGTGAGCGGCGCCAGGCGGAGGATCGCGTCACTGATGACGCGATCGCTCCGCCCATGCCCCTACAAGGACTGCCGCCAATTGTCAATACGGCGGTCCTTGCGGGGTGCACTTCCCGGCCGCCAATTGTACATACGGCGGTCGGGAAGTGGTTAAAGGACAGGACTGAGGAGAACAAAAAAAAACAAGAGCCACTTACCTAGGGCTCCCTCCAGCCGCTGGCAGCCTATCTGTCCCTCAACACACCTCCAGTGTCCGGGGGTCCCCTCAGTTGCAAATGCCGACTTTGTCAGGTTGGCATCTTCTGCACCTGCATGAGCGCGGCGGCACCCCTTGCGATTGCGCTCATTTGGCCTAGAGCGTTCTGGGCAGGTGCAGAAGTACTTTGCCTGTACAGAACGATTCCGGCTATGGGAGTGCAGCCTGCGAGTGGTGCGGCCGCGGGCTTACGCAGACGCAAAAGATGCAGACCTGACAAGGACCCCAGGACAATGGAGCTGTGGTGAAGGACAGATAGGCTGCCAAGGGCTGGAGGAAGCCTCAGGTAAGTAGATCTTGTTTTTTTTTTCTCCTTGGATGTGTCCTTTAAGGGGAGTAAATAGGGTGGGGAAGAGGAGATAATGGGAGAGTGATGGAGAGAACATCACACCAAGACTGCCTCTTCCTATCTGAAAATTAGACTTAAAGCGGAATATAACCCTGCATTTCAACTTTGCTCTAAAACATTATTTACAGCATATTATATGCAACCAGCATTTTTTTTTACTAGACCAGCATTGAAAGGGTTACACACAGAGCTTAAAGTTCCTTGGATAGAAATGCAGAGCATCCGAAGTTTAGATAGATACATTTAAATAAACACAATGTAACAAGTGGTGAATGTTACACACTCTCTGACTGTCCTCCAACTCCTGCACAGTCAGAGAGAGTGAGTCACATTCCACACTTGTTACATTGTTAAATGTTAAATGTATCCATCTAAACTTCGGATGCGTCTGCATTTCTATCCAAGGAACTTTAAAGCTCTGTGTGTAACCCTTCCAATGCTGGTCTAGTAAAAAAAAATGCTGGTTGCATATAATATGCTGTAAATAATGTTTTAGAGCAAAGTTGAAATGCAGGGTTATATTCCACTTTAAGCTAAAAGTCACATTTTTCAAGGTGTGATTACAGGGACCAGAGGGGGTGTTAGAGGGGGGAGGAGATGAATGGACAATGGACAGAGTTATGGCATTCCAGCATGGCCATACCTCTGTGCTTACCTTAGGTAGCTTTGCTTTGGGTCAGGTGTGCTTTAAGTCCATCAAAACAGAAAAAAACAATAATTCCAGTGATTTTCCACATTTTTAGTGACAGAATTCTATAAGACATAATTTACACAACACTGGTGGATAAAATTGTACATTTTTGTCCACTTTCTTAAAGAGAATCTGTATTGTTAAAATCGCACAAAAGTAAACATACCAGTGCGTTAGGGGACATCTCCTATTCCCCTCTGTCACAATTTCGCCGCTCCCCGCCGCATTAAAAGTGGTTAAAAACAGTTTTAAAAAGTTTGTTTATAAACAAACAAAATGGCCACCAAAACAGGAAGTAGGTTGATGTACAGTATGTCCACACATAGAAAATACATCCATACACAAGCAGGCTGTATACAGCCTTCCTTTTGAATCTCAAGAGATCATTTGTGTGTTTCTTTCCCCCCTGAGGGGGGAGTGCATAGCAGAACCACAACACTGAAGAACTTGGCAGCCTTCCAGACACAGGCTGACAAGTCTGACAAGGGAAAGATACATTGATTTATTACAGAGACTGTGATAGTACAAAGTGCTGCAGTAAGCCAGAACACATTAGAATAGCTTTTGGAACTTGTAGGATGATAAAAAACAGGATGCAATTTTTGTTACTGAGTCTCTTTAAAGACAATTTCCAGAAAAAAAAATATGGTGGAGTGGATGGCACTCTCACCTATCAGGAGCCAGGGGTCCTCAAATCTCAGCTTGGACACGATCTGCATGGACTTTGCGTGTTCTCCACAGTCATTAGGATTTCATCTAGGCACTTCCTATATAATTTCCTATCACATGCCAGAAAACACATTCGTAAGCTAATCGGTTCTCGAAAAAATTGTCCTTAGACTGGGGCAGGGAATTGGGGTATTAGACTATGTTTATGGTAGGAATTAGATTGTAGACTTCTCTGGGGAACAGTCAGTGACATGACTATGTACTTAGTGAAGCACTGGAGAAAATGTCACCATTATAGAAATGCGTAATAATAATTGACAGATGTCATGTGTATATTTTTTGGAAAAATGGACTTAAAGAGAATCTGTATTGTTAAAATCGCACAAAAGTAAACATACCAGTGTGTTAGGGGACATCTCCTATTACCCTCTGTCACAATTTCGCTGCTCCTCGCCGCATTAAAAGTGGTTAAACACTGTTTTAAAAAGTTTGTTTATAAACAAACAAAATGGCCAACAAAACAGGAAGTAGGTTGATGTACAGCATGTCCACACATAGAAAATACATCCATACACATGCAGGCTGTATACAGCCTTCCTTTTGAATCTCAAGAGATCATTTGTGTGTTTCTTTCCCCCTGTTCTCATGCACTGAAGTTTCAGGCTGCTCTTTTCTTCCTGCAGAGTGCAGACAGCTTTGCCCTTGTCTGTAATTCCTCACTATGTGAAATCCCAGCCAGCTCAGAGGACGATTTATCCAGCTTGTAAAAGATAAGAGAGAAGAGAGAAGCTGCTCTAATCTAAATAACACACAGGCAGTGTGCATAGAGGGGCCTGGAAGGGGGAGTTCATAGCAGAACCACAACACTGAAGAACTTGGCAGCCTTCCAGACACAGGCCGACAAGTCTGACAGGGGAAAGATACATTGATTTATTACAGAGACTGTGATAGCAAAAAGTGCTGCAGTAAGCCAGAACACATTAGAATAGCTTTTGGAACTTGTAGGATGATAAAAAACAGGATGCAATTTTTGTTACGGAGTCTCTTTAAATTGTTACAGCTACTGTCAGGATCACTTCTGTCTGTCTGTTCCTGCTAGTCCTGTTCCTGTGGGCGTAAATATAATCTGTGGTTGCTATTAGTTACGCTACTTCCTGTTTGTCTTGTCCATGCCAGTGTTGATGCATGCTATCGCTGGGGCAGCGATTAGATTGGCAAGCATTCCGTCGGTCTTTCTGTTGTCTGTCCTTGTTACTCAGTGTGATGGACATCAGATGCTCAGTGCTGCAGTCGCACTGAGCAACCATTATGACTTGTTTATTTGTGGCGGTTATCGGAAGTTCAGAGCGGTGGTCGCTCTGAGCAATCTTGCTCCCTTGTTCATAGCTCCTAGTGTGATCTGTGTAACTTCTTCCACAAGAGCATTCCACTCTAATACCTAATATCACCCAGCTTGCTCTGGTGGTTCTCTGGCTTTCTCGGCCTCAGCCGCTATATCTTGCACCTACGAGGCCTGGGTGTAACCGAAGTCGGGCAGGTGTTATTTCCTCACCACATAGGGCGAATAAGGTGGTGATAGATTGGGGTATAGTGGCTGAAAGAAAGCAGGAGATCTGCCAAGCATTACAGCTGCTATTGATGTATTTAACTATCATATTAATTGTATGTTTCCAAATATCTAATAACATTAATTGATTTTTTTGTTCACTATGTAGGAAAGCACCATCAGAGATTCCTGTAGAACCTGTTGTTATCTCTTCGGGTTCCCGGACACTGAAAAAGAAGATAGGAGAATTTTTTGCATTGAGGAAGCCAAGATCCACCAAATCTTTCAAGTTTGAAAAAGACTCTGAAAGTGATTCGGTAACTGTGAGAGGCAAAAAACAGATCTTAACTGATATACTGAAGCCTCTAGGTAAAGGAGGCGAGAACACAAAAGAGAATGATAAAGGGGACAATGCAATATCAGCTGAAGGAAAGTCTGTGGTTGATCCAACATGGACACCAGATGCTGCAAGGAGGATTAAACCTAGATATGCTCGAGAAGGAAAATCACAATCACTGATACTGCTTTCAGGAGAGGATGAAGAATCCATTGGGATAAAGGTAATTCTGAGTTAATCAGTACCATTAAAGACTACCGGAAGTGACATGTAACATGCCAAAGTAAATGTTACTGTGCAGTTCCAATCCGATATAGATGTGTGTTCTTTTTTTTTTTTTTTTTTTTACTCTGTGAGGGTTAATAATCTAGAGCTCTAAATTAATCTTTCTGTGTATTCAGGCTGCCATTGGAATAGCATATCTCTCACTCATAACTAATCAGAACGTGTAAATTCTTGCATGGCTGAAAAAACACACTTGTGAAAAAGTTCAATAGTTCAAGATGTGTTGGTATGAGAACTTAAAGTAGAACTGTCTGTGATCTAAAGAGTATCTACAGCACGATAACACTTATGGAAAAAAAACCCTCTTCATTACAATTTATGGGAATCCTACATTTTTTTTTTTTTACAAGGTTTCAATTTTGGTGCAATACGAGATGAAAGAACAGAAGCGCTGGCACTGCAGTCTATACACTCTTGTTAAGATGGGAGGGGGAGGGAGTGGCTCCGTCACACACAGTCTAGGTATGGATGGGTGAATCCCCAGCGTGCTCAGGCAGTAGTATGTCTATATCAGCAGAGAAGGAGAAAAGCGCCGGCACTGCTGTCATTCACTTTTTATTTACTCCAATATAAATAACATGCTAAAACATGCGTACAAACATTGCAACATGGTGAGGCCACATACCCAAAGGTGGACGCAGTGGTGCAGCGGTGGGTGCAGAGGGAGAGGAGCCTGACGGCCGTTTCGCACTATGCGCTTCTACAGAGGCTGCAAAACAACTGCTTTGCAGCCTCCGTAGAAGCTCATAGCGCGAAACGACCGTCAGGCTCCTCTCCCTCTGCACCCACTGCTGCACCACTGCGTCCACCTTTGGGTATGTGGCCTCACCATGTTGCAATGTTTGTACGCATGTTTTAGCATGTTATTTATATTGGAGTAAATAAAAAGTGAATGACAGCAGTGCCGGCGCTTTTCTCCTTCTCTGCTGATAAGGTTTCAATTTTGCTGGGAGCACTGAAGGAGATAAGCCTCAGTGTTTACTGTATGTCTGAGCTGCCTCAGCAGAGCTCTCCTGCAGCCTATCCCCAACTGCTGATAAGAACTAATTAGACACTTTGATCTAATCTTTAAAATACTGATCACAGAGAAGTGAATTCTTCTGCAACTATATGTAAAAAATAAAGACTTTTCATTGTGTGCTGTGCAAGAGTTCCAGTCCACTTGCAGTATATAAACAATGTCATTCTCTTGAAGCAGTCAAGACTTTAAACATTATATTATTAACCTTTTAACCACTTTACCCCCAGCGGTGCGGATTTCTCCGTCCCTTTTTCCACCCTGTTAACACCAGGGATGGCGAAATCCTCACCTCCCGCGCTCCCATCGCTGTCCATGCTCTCGCTCGCTCGTCTGCACGCCCCCACGCTCGTGCACGCCGCCGCCCGCTCGCCCAGAGATCAATGAACGGGAAAAAACGTTCCTGTTCATTGATCTAAGCCCCCGCAATGATCAGCTGCTTCTATGAGAAACAGCGCGATCATTGGGATTTTCCCCGCCTCATTGTGCTTCCTGCAAGCGTACTTCTGGACGCTTGCAGATCGCATGAACAAAAAATTACTGTGGCCATCTTGTGGCCAAATATTAAAACTACACCCTAAAGCATTTTTCATGTACACATACATTAGTTATACACAATAAATTAACTCATTGCCTCCCACACTCCCCAATTTTTTTTTTGTAATTAAAAAAATTACAAAAAAAAAAACAAAACATAAATAGTTACCTTAGGGACTAAACTTTTTAAATATTTATGTCAAGAGGGTATAACACTGTTACTTTATAAACTATGGGCTTGTAATTAGAGATGGATGCAAAACTGAAAAAAAGACACCTTTATTTCCAAATAAAATATTGGCGCCAAACATTGTGATAGGGACATAATTTAAACGGTTTTATAACCAGGACAAATGGGCAAATACATTTCATGGGTTTTAATTACAGTAGCATGCATTATTTAAAAACTATAATGGCCGAAAACTGAAACATAATGATTTTTTCCCCACATTTTTTCCTATTTTCCCATTAAAACACATTTAGAATAAAATAATTCTTGGCATAATGTCCCACCTAAAGAAAGCCTAATTGGTGGTGAAAAAAAAACAAGATATAGTTCATTTCATTGCGATAAGTAATAATAAACACGGTGGCGTAGTGGTTAGCTCTCTCGCCTTGCAGCGCTGGGTCCCTGGTTCAAATCCCAGCCAGGGCACTATCTGCAAAGAGTTTGTATGTTCTCTCCGTGTCTGCGTGGGTTTCCTCCGGGCACTCCGGTTTCCTCCCACATTCCAAAAACATACGGATAAGTTAATTGGCCCCCCCTAAAAATTGGCCCTAGACTACAGTACTTACACCACATAATATAGACATATGGCAATGGTAGGGATTAGATTGTGAGCTCCTTTGAGGGACAGTTAGCGACAAGACAATATATATACACTGTACAGCGCTGCGTAATATGTCAGCGCTATATAAATACTAAATAATAATAATAGATAAATGAATGGAAGGAGCGCTGAAAGGTAAAAATTGCTCTGGTGTTTCAGGGGTAAAACCCCTCAGTTGTGAAGTGGTTAAAGCAAAATAAGACCATGGGATTCAAGAAAAGTCCTATTTATCTCATCTTTTTATTTTCACATCAGGTTCTTTATAAATGATTTACTGTTTATAACCATTAGCGTTTAGCACTCAATAGCACATGCTGATGTGGCAAGACATTACTTATTATACATCAATGCTCTGTACACCTCTTTATTCTTAACAACATAGGTAACATAGTTGAAAAGGAACATAATATCACTGTACTTATTTCCAGGAACGCACGTCCTCCTTAGGAGTGCATTCCTGGAAATGGGTATAGATTGATCTTCCATGTTTCTCTAGGGATGTGCATATTTGTATGAACTCTTAGCTCCTAGACTTTTTCTGTGGGAATCAATCAAAGTTAACAAGTTTTCTGATTGGCTGGATATCATGTGCCAAAAGAGTGATTATAAACACAGTGCAGACTAGTATGGTGCTGTAATTCTTACCATTCCCAGCAGATAGTCCAAGTTTTAATAGACTGCATGTGCACTGCATAACAGTAATAGCAAGATAAAAAAAACACAGGGACTATGGGAACCTGATCTAGTGTAGTATGTTAGTATGAAGTTGTAGAGGTAACGAAATAGATGAAAATATACTCACAGGTTTAGGTTGCTGATTATAGCAGCCACTTAAGGGTGCAGTGGCTTAATAGTGTATGGTTTAAGTGAACCAGAGACGAAGTACCCTCATGTATTTTACCATATATATCAGTGGGAACATTAGAGAAAACACCTACCCTGCTCTCTGTTTCATTCTTCACTGCTCAGCCTGCTTGTAATCAGCCCTGATAAAATCCCTGACTAGAAATGGCCTGAATGGTTCGCCGGCGAAAGGGTTCCTGGTGAACTTCCGTAGTTCGCGATCGCAGAGAACCGCAAACTTTTCCGGAAGTTCGATTCGCCCCCATAGTGCATCATTAGGGTCTACTTTGACCCTCTACATCACAGTCAGCAGGCACATTGTAGCCAATCAGGCTACACTCCCTCCTGGAGAACCTCCCCCCCTTATAAAAGGCAGGCAGCGTCAGGCATTGGACACACTCATGTGCCTGCAGTAATTAGAGAAGGGAGAGCTGCTGCAGACTCTCATAGGGAAAGCTTAGTTAGGCTCTTGTAGGCTTGTTAGCTTGCTCCTTACTGATTCTTATTGCAAAAAAAAGCACCCCTCAACAGCTCATTTGAGAGCTAATCTTGTTCTTGTGATCTATTTTTTTTTTGTGTGGCCCACTTGCATTATATACAGCCCTGTCAGTCAGTCAGTCACAGCTGGCCTTTGGTGTAATTCCTACTGTGCCACTGCCAGGCCCAGCACATTCAGTGACTACCTGTGTTTGTGTGACAGGCAGCTGCACATTTGTAATCCCAATCACTGCACCTGTTCACTGTTCAGTGCACCTACCTACCTACGTGAGCGCCCGCATTGTTAATACCACCAGTCATTGCACCTGTTCACGTCAGTACCTGTGTGTGTGTGTGACAAGTGCACATTTGTAATACCCATCACTGCATATACCTACCTGTTGTGTTCAGTGCACCCACCTACCTACGTGAGCGTACGCAGTGTGATATTTAATACCACCAGTCACTGTACCTGTTCAGGATACGTGTGTGTGACAGGTGCACATTTGTAATACCCATCACTGCATATACCTACCTGTTGTGTTCAGTGCACCCACCTACCTACGTGAGCGCACGCAGTGTGATATTCAATACCACCAGTCACTGTACCTGTTCACGGTATGTGTGTGTGACAGGTGCACATTTGTAATACCCATCACTGCATATGCCTACCTGTTGTGTTCAGTGCACACACCTACCTACGTGAGCGCACACAGCATCCGTGTGACTGCCTGCCCCAAGACTAAGTCAGTCCCCACACACAGCATCTCTGCCTGCACGCCGTGTGATTGCCTGCCCCAAGACTAAGTCACTCCCCACACAGCATCTCTGCCTGCGGGCCACTTGACTGCCTTCTCCGCCACCACCAACATGGTCCAGGACTCCAGGTGGATTCCTGAATTTTTAAGGCCGCTATAATAATTTTTCTGGTGCGTGTACATGCCTGCCTAATTTTTCTGAGTGCACTGCAGCTGCAACAAGAAAACAAAAGACATGTACATGTGCCAATTCCCCCTCATGATCGTTACCTTGCCGCGGTGAAGGGGCTTGCATATCACAATGAAGCAATGACCGCCGGCTATATGAATGTCTCGGGGGGGGGGGGGGGGGGTGCACACCCATGATAATAAGGTTGTTGCTTCAATGTGGACAGACCAAATTTGGTCAGCTGGACAGTCACTGTTCTGTCATTCAGCTACCTCACACCGGCGACCATATGGGCTGGAAAGCCGCCATCACCTGCACTCTTGTCATGGTGCGCACCAGTCCAGCACGGCCGTCACTCCACAAACAGCTGTTTGCAGTCACTGCATACCTTTCACTGCATCTTTGACTGCACATTGTATTATACCTGGCAGTCAATGCATACCTTCCACTTGAATGGATGGCAGACTTGCCCTCCATAACATATTCTCGTTAAAGGATTTAAAGTTGATTAATCTCGAAAGTCCTCCTGTATTGTTATTTTTGGTCACTACCTCAGGACGTACATGCCATGCCTGCTGCCTTCTTTGGATTTGTGGTAGCCGTTTCTGCTCCTTTGCCCACAGCTTGCCTGCTGCCTTCCTTGGATGTGTGGTGCCTTCCTTGGATGACCACAGATGCCTGGTCTGCAAAGCATGGTCAGGGCAGGTACATTACTTATACAGCAAATGGGTCCTTACTTGGATGTGCGGTGGTGGTAGCCGGTTCTCAGGCTCCCACTCCGGATCGGAATCGAACCCTGATTCCCCGGCCATTACCTGTGGTCACAATAGCAGAACTGCCCTCCATAATAGATTCTCATTGAAGGTACTGAACAGCAAGCAGAAAATGTAATTTAAAAAAAATAGATGTAAGCTTTAACAATGATAGAGAAAGAACCATCGAAAGTTGATAAGGCAGTCAGACATTACCTGATATCACTGAGGAAGAGCAATCTCGCCATGGTGCGCACCAGTCCAGCACAGCCGTCACAACACAAACAGCTGTTTGCGGTGCGTTACACAGTGAGTTTGGTGTGTCAGTGTGAAGCAGTACTCTAATTACACTCCCTGATTGATGTATACACATGCAAGATGTTTTAAAGCACTTTAGGCCTGCAATTTAGCATTCAATGTGATTTCTGCCCTTAAAATGCTACTTTGCGTCAAATCCAGATTTTTCAGGACTTTTGGCGTCTATCCCACTCCCCCATGCAAAAACTCAGATGTTAGACCCCTTGAAACATCTTTTCCATCACCTTTCTGGCCAGCATAAGTGTTTCTAGTTTTCAAAGTTTGCCTCCCCATTGAAGTCTATTGCGGTTCGCAAAAGTTTGCATGAACCGAACTTTTGTGGAAGTTCGGTTTACGGTTCGCGAACCGAAAATCGGAGGTTCGGGGCATCTCTATCCCTGACTGAGCATTCAGTCTGGCTTTGCTCAGGAATCATTATAGCTGAGTGTCTTTTCTGATGTCTTTTCAAGCCCAAGCCTGCCCCCTTCTGGCTCTGCTATAATGACTCAGCTATAATGATTCCTGAGCAAAGCCAGACTGAATGCTCAGTCGGGGATTTTATCAGGGCTGATAACAGGCAGTCTAGGCAGTGAAGAATGAAACAGAGAGCAGGGTAGGTGTTTTCTCTAATGTTCCCACTGATATAGTAAAATACATGGGGGTGCTTCATCTCTGGTTCACTTTAAGGGTCCTGCCTCTAAACACAGTAGTCCTGGGTTCGAATCTTGGAGCTTCCTTTTCAGTAAGCTGCACCTATTCAGTAAGGAGAACTTGTACAAGAGTCCCTAACACTGCTACTGCCTACTGAGTGCGCTCTAGTGGCTGCCTTGCAAGCGCTTTGAGTCCAACAGGAGAAAAGTCCTATACAAATACTGGAATTATTATATGGCGAAGTACCATTCCCTGCACATGTAGAAAAACAAAGAGATGTGTGCTGTATCCTGGTTCATCTGACTGGTTCATCTGACCTAATCGTCTATTGACTAATTAAAATGGCTTTGCAAATGCCTAAGCATATGCATGCCAGAATATGCAGGGTCTAAACTGCGGTGAGCCTTCCCTGCAGGAGTTGGCCCACGCAAAATCCACTGCATCTCAACAGGAGCGCCACGTGTAGGCCTCCCTTTTGCTCCCAGGAAAAGTTGAGCAGCGGTGACACCCCACAAACATCCACTGCTCAGGGGCACCACAGCCGCCCCCCTTGGGGGGGAGCAGCGAGACGGAGACAGCTCCCACTCGGCCTCGGTTTAGATGTTGGTCACTGCCTCAAAAAAGAATCTTATAAACAAACTTATACTTCAACCCCGCAACAGGCGTGACAACAATGAGGATAAACAATGTCTGGAAGTGCCCAATGAGTAATAAAGCAGTTAAAAACAGTTTAAAAAAAGAGGGTAAATGTCGACTTACCTTTTCACCACTTGAGTGATACATTTTCAAACTTTTTGTTGAAAATATTCCACAATAAAGGACTGTGCATTTCATGACCCAAAGCCGCTTCCTCAGGTCAATACAGTGCTAGATTCACAGTGTGATAGGGCTCTGAGGCGCTTGGGCCCTATCACATTGCAAATTTAGCACTGTATTGACCTGGGAAAGCAACTTTGGGTCGAAAAATGCAATATTTTCAACAAAAATTTACTAGTTGAGTGGTGAGAAGGTAAATCATCACTTACCTTCTTATTTTAAAACTGTTTGGTATAGTTTTATTACTAAGTGTGTGCCTCCAGGAGTTGTTTATCCTCACCGGATAATATTAGTCTGTGCTAGCCAGGAGGACCACAGGAAATAGAAGCGAGACAGAGATTTTAAAGGGCGTTGTGTTTTGATGACCCAAAAATCTGGACAAGTGGGAGAATATGTGAATGGCTGCATGTTGGTGGGTGGTGTCTAAGTGGGTTGCATTCTTGCCTGAGAGAACTAGAGTCCCAGGTTTAAGTCTCAGCCAGAGTGTTATCTGTATAATCTTCCTACAATATATTAGTGTGGGTTTTCTCCAGGTTTTCTTCAACATCCCAAAAGATAAAACTGACGTTGGCGGGGTAATGGTTGACATGTTTTAAGGATACAGGCATGGGTAATCTATTACAGGAAATGACAGCTGACTTGTTACAGATAGAAGCTGCGGGTGGAGTGGTAGCTGACATGTTACTGGTGACATTTTATATGGTTGGATGGTGTAGGTGGGAGGGGGCCTGGTGGAGGAATTCCGGGCCCCCCGCCAGTTGAGATTATCAGGTATAGCTGATATGTGATGGTGATGCTAGTACTTGGCTACTAAATAGCCAAGCTCCATCAGGTTACTAAATAGTTGTCGGGGCTCAGCTACTATATAGCGGTGAAGGGTCTCGGCTATTATATATTTAAGCTCTGGATAGGGAAAAAAGATATGGTTAAGATTAGGGAAATAGGATAAAGTTAAGATTAGTGTTAAGAGGGTTAGTGTTAGGGGATAGGGGGAGGATTGGCCTGCGGTTTATGGCAGCCAACAGATGTCTCATCGATCAGAGAGAGATCTGTCTCTTGGCGATTGGCTGCCAAAATCACTAGATGTATGGCTACCTTACCACTTTATCCTCCTCTACATTATCTCATCTATGGGAGGATAACATCCATGTCAGAGGAATTTATGAAACAATGAATAACAAACAGACAATGAGTACTCAACCATTGCCAGTTATCAAGTACGCCTTAACCAATGCTTATGCTGCTTAAATTCATTCTAACTAATTAAGAGAACCTTGTAAGGCATGGATGTCGAACTCCAGTCCTCAAGGGCCAAAGTCATCACCATTTTTGGCACACCTCAAATGAATTGATGGGATTGAGTTAGGAAAGGTGTGGTTTATCAAGCAGAACACATTTCTCAGTCCTTCCTAAACACTGGCATGGAGGACTTGAGTTTGACACTTGTGTTCTAAGTTCTGATAGCCACAAACCAATACTTGCTGTCTATCAAACCAAATCCCAACTTCAAAAGGTTATTTTTGACAATATTTTTGTGTAATCCTGGGAAAAAATACATGAAAATACCCAGTAGTTAAAAAAAAAAAAAAAAAGGAGAGACACAGCTAAGGCACGGTTAAGTAACAAACCTTTTCTATAGAAATAAACCTATTTATCTTGAAATGAAAGAAACAGAAAAGGAAAACACCATTGTTATTGCATTTTACAAATGCTAGTTGCTTGTCTGTTGGACGGATCTATAAGCTTCAGCTCTTTCTTATACCGGCAGAAAACAAGTAAACAGCTAAAGTACTGACAAATTATTAGTGCCAAATCACGGCTACAGATAGCTGAGACAAATGATTAATAACAATGTGTTGCCGGGGATGTTGGTATTTTGTTGCTGAAAGCATTTCTAGGGATCCCTTGTCACTTCTAGAAATTGCAAATTTGTCAGCGACTCTTAGCTGCTAATGTTCTTAAATGGAGATCTACAATCACTTTCGAGTCTTTCAGTTTTCTCAGTCATCTACTAATTAATCAATGGCATTTTAGCATCTCAGCAAGTGGCTTACTTGCATTGAATATGTCACAGCAACAAATGGCAGCAGCAACAGAAAGGAGAAAAAAAATCAATAGGGATTTGTCACCCCTGTGCCGTAGGCCTTCAAGTGGAGAGAAAACATCTGATCTGCATACTTGTTACCATGGGCTGTATTCACAAAAGTCCAGTAAAATGTAAACATGCAGACCACACACATACGTGTTACTGGGTGTTATGGAAATTATGTAACATGTTATGTAGTTCATCTAATTTACTTTATACACACAATGCATGTTACATAGATTTGTGAACACAGCCCCACATCTGCAAAGGTTGTGGGTATCAAATCCACAGGCGTTTCCTGTGAGAGTGCAGCTCTGCATGGTCTACTGACAACTCTCCATGAACTCTAGAGGTACTGGGGCAGATTTATTAAGGCCAATGGAAGGAATACTCGAGGAGTAGTTGCTCTGAGGGTCCAATTGCAAATTGGCTGCAGCAGCTGGCCACTTCGCACATTGGAATACCAAAGTGGCCAACTTTGAGTTCTGGCCATAACATATACGTAGAAATATCAATAGACATAAGTTTATTGTAGTTGCTAGACAACTATACAGTCAAAAGAGAAACCAATTTACAGAAGTCCAAGGCATGGTAAAATACAGTATATTTAAGAATACTGATACTGGAAATAAGTAGGGCTGGCCAACAAGAATACAATTAATACTAAATTGCTGTAGGATTATGTAGATTTTGTATGCAAATTTATGCAGTTTGCAAATTGACCAATCAAATTCCACCAAGGTAGAATTCGAAAGGCCCATTTTCAAGTTGCATTCATTTGCATAGTCCGTCATCAACCCAGAATTATTTACATCTATCAACCATCCCTGCAAGTAACAATATTTAATTTGCACTGTGTAAAAAAGAATTGACTGGATCCTTTTATCATGAAATGTTTTGTTTATGTTTAGTGAAAGTGGTTTCCCCAAATCTTCCCAACAATAGTAAGCTGGGGTCTAATGGTAATGAGGTCTGAAGTAGAGTATTCATTATTCCCAGGACATCTCTCCAGAAGGGAATAATCAATGAACATGACCAGAACATATGTATAATGTTCTGCAACCCTGGTGAGCAACTCTAACAGCAATCCAAATTAGTGGCGTTCATTCTGTGCATACACTCAAGGGTGAGATAGACCCTATGAAGGAATTTAGTTTACTGTAGTTGGTCTCTGGCCAACACTATCATAGTCGGAGAGACCTTCAATATCTCATCCTATTCTTCTCTGTCTAAGTCAGAAATGTAATCAGTCCATTTGTCAAAGCACCCATCAAGTTTAGAGTTATTCATTATGGTCAGTTCGCTATAAATGATCGCCATTGCCTTGGGCAGATCCCTGGTAAGAAGTAACTGTTCCAGACTGTCCGTTGGTTTAGAGCAAAATTGTGAGGAGAAGACAGATATCGAAAAAGGTGTTTATTGAGGAGGCCGAAGTCGATGAAGGTGGAGAGAGAATTCACACTAACTACAGTAGGTGGCTGAGAGTATTGAGTCTGGTATAGTAAGGAAGTAGGGTAGATTCGGATTCCCCCACAGAGGGGTGTATCAGGATATGTGGTTTGGTGACTTCAAGGGAGCTCTAGCCACCTTCCATGCCTTCCAAGTGGCTGTCATACCTGCAGTATCCCGCAAATTAGACTTAGGACCCCTATACGTAAAGTTAGTGAGCTGTTCATGGCAACCTAGGATTGCCGCCTCCACAGTCACTGCAGAACCATGGCTATCCTGTGAGAGCCACTAGCTAAATTTTACACCAAGGACTAGCCAACAGCAGTTAAGATGGTGACCAAAACACCAGACATCCCCATAGACCGCAATGTTAATTAGCCATTTGCTGGGGATCGGCTACACCAGACAATGCCATAAACCGCAATGTAAATTTGCCACTATAATGTGCCCTGGGTGGTTCATGTGGGCACTGAGAAGCGAGTGGTGGGGTTTGGCTATAAGTAGCTGATCGCTGACATTGGCGGAAGTGAGCAGCTAACGGTGGTGTAGATAGAAGAGTTAGTATTAGGCATTAGAAGGGCCACTCACTCCAGCTGGCCCAAGCGGTCAGGCACAGCTGTTATACTGACCTGAAGATATGCTCATGGGAAGCAGGAAATTTGTGAGCCGAGGCCCCACAGAAGCTTGGGCAGCGGCATAGGCGCTCATACTAATTTTGGCCATGGGAGAAAATGTCAACGTTGGAGGCACCTGATAAATTAGCGGGCACTGGTATAGTGGTCTTTGACCCTATGGTTTCCCTGCTTCCTCAGATAGTAATAGCACTGGGCAGGGGCATAGGGGCCACAGTCGCAGCAGTTGCTTGTGCGACAGGGCCCGTGGGCCCCTGAGGGGCCCGCTCGTCCTTCACATGTGCTGCTGCTTAGGGGTCATCAAATACTCACTTCGCCACTATCCACGCGCATCTACAAACTTCTTCCTGTCCTGCGTTCCAGCAACCAATCCTGGCTATCTATACTGAGGCACCTATCCTTGGCTATCTATGCTAAGGCACATATCCCTGGCTATCTATACTGAGGTACCTATTCCTGGCTATCTATACTGAGGCACCTATTCCTGGCTAACTATACTGAGGCACCTATTCCTGGCTATCTATACTGAGGCACCTATCTCTGGCTATCTGTACTGAGGCACCTATCCCTGGCTATGTATACTGAGGCACCTATCCCTAGCTATCTATACTGAGGCATCTTTTCCTAGCTATCTATACTCAGGCACCTACTCCTGGTTACCTATACTGGGGCACCTATTCCTGGCTACCTATACTGGAGGCACCTACTCCTGGCTATTTAATGTAGGGTGGGTGAGGGCCCGCGTCCAAATTCCGCATTGGGGCCCGGAGGTTTGTAGCTACGCCACTGGCAATGGGTGGTTGAATAAAATAACATTCCTTATTGTTAAAATCTTACTGTATATCTTTTTTAATAATTGTTTTTATATCTTTATTTAGGACAGAATTAAACAGAGTACAATAATACAATACAATAACATTTGTAAAGCGCTTTTCTCCCATAGGACTCAAAGTGCATAGCTGTGTCTCCGATTAATACAGGGTTTCAGGCTGGGTTGTGTTACAGAGGAGATAGTCAGATGTTCATGAATGCCAGACTGAAAAGGTAGGTTTTCAGTTTAGACTTAAATGTTTCCAGGGATGGGGCTGTCCTGATTGGGTGTGGCAGGGAGTTCCAAAGTGTAGGGGCAGCATGACAAAAGGCTCTGTCTCCAAAGGTTTTGAGGTGGACTCTGGGGGTGACCAAGGTGTTACGTCCTTTTGATCTAAGATTGTGGGGGGTGTGATGTAGTTGCAACAAGTCCTTCAGGTATCCAGGGCCCAGATTGTGCAAGGATTTGAATGTCAGTAAGCCAATCTTAAACAGAATAGTAGTCTGTGTGCTGGCCATTTGCAGTGTTAATGGTTTTGTTCTCTGTGTTTAACTAACTGGTACAACTGAGAGTTGACACTTTATTTTTGGAATGATGTGCTAATGAGTCTGAATAATATTTTTAATGGAACTGATTTGCCTGAAGGGAGAATTACATGTTGAATTCACTTGTAGTTGAAGTGTTTTTGTGCAGCGTAGGGGAACATATGACCTGATGGCGCTCAGAAAATATATTTGTTTTCTGGATTAAATGGTCGCTATGAAAAATGTTGACGTCACTGGGGTTTACTTTTTTATATTTTAAGTAGAATGTTAATAGCAGAGTAGAAATGAGCTGATAAGGAGAAATATTTTATCTTCAGGTATGGGAAAGGGCTGAATTGTTCTTGAGGCGCACACTTAAAGAGGAACTCCAGTGAAAATAATGTAATAAAAAAAGTGCTTCATTTTTACAATAATTAAGTATAAATGATTTAGTTGGTGTTTGCCCATTGTAAAATCTTTTAAATCCCTGATTTACATTCTGACATTTATCACATGGTGACATTTTTACTGTTGGCAGGTGATGTAGCTGCTGCATGGTTTTTTGGCAGTTGGAAACAGCCGTAAACAGCTATTTCCCACAATGCAGCAAGGTTCACAGACAGGAAACTGCCAAGAGTACGTACTTTTCTTGTTTCTTGTGGGAGGGGTTTCACCACAATATCAGCCATACAGCGCCCCCTGATGGTCTGTTTGTGAAAAGGAATAGATTTCTCATATAAAAGGGGGTAGGAGCTACTGATTGGGATAAAGTTCAATTCTTGGTCGGAGTCTCTCTTTAACAGAATTTCATGATTTTGTTGGTAGTGCACTCCTGAAAAACACATGCAATCCTGCAAAGCATGCTCCCAGCCTCACACTAATCTTTCCATTGCTTCACGGCTTGTTCTTCATAGTCATGAATGGCAGATGTGTGTGCTGCCCAAATAAAAGTGTGCAGCAGTGCGTTGTGCAGCAGTGTGTTGTGCGGCAGTGTGTTGTGCAGAAGCGTTGTGCAGCAGTGCGTTGTACAGCAGTGTTGTGTGTGGCAGTACATTGTGCAGCAGTGTGTTGTGCAGCAATTATTATGTTGTGCAGAATCGTTGTGCAGCAGTGCGTTGTACTACAGTGTGCTGGAGTGTGTTGTGCGGCAGTATGTTGTGCAGCAGTGCGTTGTGCGGCATTGTGTTGTGCGGCTGTGCGTTGTGCAGCAGTGCGTTGTGCGGCCGTGTGTTGTGCAGCAGTGCGTTGTGCGGCAGTATGTTGTGCAGCAATTATTATGTTGTGCAGAATCGTTGTGCAGCAGTGCGTTGTACTACAGTGTGCTGGAGTGTGTTGTGCGGCAGTATGTTGTGCAGAAGCGTTGTGCAGCAGTGCGTTGTGCGGCATTGTGTTGTGCGGCTGTGCGTTGTGCAGCAGTGCGTTGTGCGGCCGTGTGTTGTGCAGCAGTGCGTTGTGCGGCAGTATGTTGTGCAGAAGCGTTGTGCAGCAGTGCGTTGTGCGGCAGTGCATTGTGCATCAGTGCGTTGTGCGGCAGTGTGTTGTGCAGCAGTGTGTTGTGCACCGGAGCAAGGGTAAAATGAATTTTGAATTTAAAATAATGCATCTATTCTACATTGTCTGCTGTGCATTGTGATACTGCATGCATAAATGCCTATAATGTGAAAAGAGACCCAGGGCTTTTTTATACTGCAAATCGCAAAATGCATTTTTTTTATTTTTGGGCTATTTTACAACAAGGTTCCATGTTTCAAATAAGGTGACTGCCTAGGGAAATGAGGCCATTTGACAGCACCACTGAGAGGTAGTATAAAAAATTGTATTTAATAATTAAGGTGCAGTAGTGTTATAATTCATAAAGTCTGGGTCAATTTGGCATTTGCACTCTCAGAAAAAGACCTTATGGTTGTGAAGCACGTCGGCTGCCTGGCCTGGAAATAGGAATCGTGTGCCAGTACAATTGTGATTTGACTCTGAAAAGCTTTCTAGTGTTGCTGGATAAAAGCTCTATAGGTATGTGTGGTTTATAGAAGAACAGTTTCTTTGATAGTTGTTATTTAAGCTATATACAATTCATATTATACAAGTCAAGGAGACACTGTCATTTGTGTTGGAATCCATCTTTCTGCCTGGGATAGCTGTCTGATATAAGTCTTGCCTTTGGTAGCCTAGTCAGATGGGAGGCACAGGAGGCACTAGAATAATTGTAGCTATTGGTGTCCTATTTTGGGATCATTCTTTTGACTGATAAACTCTTCAAAATCCGTAGAAATGTAGTAAGTAATTGATTTAAAGTGATCAAACTTGTTACAAACCTGGACTCCTGTACAGCAAGTTTCACTCACAGCCTTGCCAGATTCTGTTTTCAAAAGGGAGTCCTTGTGAGTCCTGAAAAGTAGATGCAGATCACTATGATCCAACTTGGAACTGACTGATGACTCCTCCTGCAACAAATGATCAAACTTTGGTCTTTACGATCCTAAACTCCTCCTCCTGCAGAGCTGCACCTGCACAGCAGTGTTTTCATCTACCCTCCACAGCTGAAAGCATAGCAAGCTTTGGGAACCCACTAGGACTCACATTCTTGATAAGGCAAGCAAGATTATTGTGCCTAAAAGTGTATGAAACATTTCCTTTACCTTATGCACATTTTTACATTTTTGAATTATCATAGTTTTCCGGGATGGACATTAACAAAGAAATAGGTCTCCCCAATGATAAAGTCCCAACATGACACATCAAACATATAGTCAATCAAAATACTTTATTTGAACACTGGTTACAAGAGTGGCATTAAAATCATCTAAAAACAAGGCATGATCTGGGAGTCCTCCACAATATTAAACAAATTGGGTACTGGGGCTATTGGGTAATAGGTTACTCCCAGTACTCAATGCAACTTTTGTATTTTGATGGACTATATGTTGTTTGATTTGTCATGTTGGGACTTATTGGTCTTTTGTCATTGCGGAGGCTGTTTCTTTGCTAATTTCATTGCTGTCGAATGGGCCGTGTGGCCTATTTCCTCCGTATATGCATCCTTATGTCTAACTGTTATGACAAGAAACTAATAGGCATGTAGCTCTGATGCTCATACTCTTTCTTTTTGATAGTGTTCCGGGACTGACTGTAACATTTGCTTTGTTATAACTAGTGAATAAATGATCACGTTTGGCATCTAGTTGACTCATACTACAAGTTATATAAATATTCCAATTTAGGTCTATTTACACCTCTCTTTCCCAGTGTTCCACAATCTTATAAATTTAAAATTCCAAAGGAAAATGAATGTAGCTCCAACTGCAAACCACTTTTTTTCCCTTGATGGTGTTTTATTACTCCTGCAAAATAACTTCTTCAGTTCTAAGGAGTAAGGATTTCTAGACATTTTATAAATAGAGGTAATCCACTTACTCCAGACTACAGCCAAGCAGGCTGTTAATTGTTGAAGTGCCTGGCTGAAGGTGTGCAATGACTGCAAAACTTCTAGAAGAACATGAGGAAAAATTGATTGTTGAGGAAATATGGTGTCAAAGGCCTCTTTTCAGATAAAACTTTGTTGCCACTTAAAGGGAGGCTGAAGCCTAATTAAAAAAAAATAAAAATCAAATACTCACCTAAGGAGAGGGGAGGCTCTGGGTGCTAATGAGCTTTCCCGTTGTCCTCGCTTTCCCCCACAGGCTCCCCATTAGCAGTCTATGACCGTTTGGTTGTAGACATCTCTCTTCCAAGTTGGTTTGGCTTCAGCAGTCTTCGGAAGCACTTCCGAAGACAGGCCGTTCCGTACTGCACATGCCCTCTCTCACACACTCGTACGTGCGCAGTACCGAGCCACCTGTCTAAGACTACGGAAGTCTCCCGCGGCAGGAGATTTAAACCGAGAAGCCTGCAGGGGGACGAGGAGACCGGGAGGAGAACAGGAAAGCTCCAAGACCCAGAGCCTTCCCTCTCCTTAGGTAAGTATCTGTTTTTTTGTTTTAAATTAGGCTTCAGATTCTCTTTAAACTATTTACATCATGACCATTAATATCATAGTAAGATACTTTACAGGAGTGGGAACAAGTCTTTAGAATAGAAAAAACATGCCCCGTTTTTCTTTGAATATAGAATGATGCAGATACATAAGGAATTTCACAGAACTAGATTTATAATTCAAAGCAGAGACTCGCAGGAGCAAACTGATATACACAGACCTGCAAACACATTTCTGCAGGTAGGACCCCTGAACAGATACGGATGGCTACCTGCAGTGGAAGCAGTTACCGTGGTTACTGCAAAACACAACCAGGTTTGGACCTTTTGTAGGTATCAGACCCTATGCAGGTCTTTGCTTTTAGGTGTTTAAGTGCCGTCAGCCGTCAGGTAAGTACACTGACTCTTGTTTAAACAAAATATAAAAGTATATGTAACACTGACAGCTGATGGTCATTTTTCTGTTTTATTATCAGAAAAAGCTGTATGAAAAGTCAGAAGCTTGCAGCACATTTGAGCACAGAGTTCACAGCATGCTACATCGTATTGGAGTCATGCGGGTTTTATCATCAGAAACCAAGAAGAAGCAGGTGAGTCCTAAAATTGCCTGTAATTCACACTGAGAAAGCTGACGCTTAGCATGCTTGGCCCGTACAGTAATATGTTACTACAGTGGCCACTGTGTATTGCTCCAAAATGATTTCTCATGGGGGATATTTATATCTGTGTTGGGAACAGAGGATTGTGGACCGCACAAGTAAATCAGTAAGACAGGCTGAGCCAGCAGTGGTGTATTATTGCAGCTGGATCAGCATTCAGTGCAGGGCTCTGCGTTCACATGAATAAAGAGCTGAACCCAGCAGTCAGTCTCAGCCCTGTTCATTTCAATGTTAGTTTGTTTCAGTGCCAGCTTCTGGTTTTTTTTTACACCAGGGATATCACAGGCAAATTCTACAGTAGCTGAGTGTTTGTGGGATTACTGGTTTTGCTAGCAGGGGTATAACTAGAGGGCAGCAGCACATGCGACTGCAGGGGGACCTAGAGCTGTAAGTGGGCACCAACTACTACTTTACTGCCTCTGATAAAGGGGTCCATCCTTCAGATTAGGTCTTGTGGCTACACTTGTTATGAATGTGAAAATCATGATAGCCACACTTGGTTTATGATCCTTGCAAGATGGGCCCCCAGGCTGTGAGGGTCACATGGGGTAGGCAATACTAGTGTAACTAGAGGGAAGCAGCCCCTGCAATCACAGGGAGGCCCAGAGTTGGGGAAGGGGGTCCTCAACTACTAACCTTCCCTTCCTCCGATACAGGGGACTATACTTCAGATCAGGTGAATTTGTGGCTAAACCTGCTAGGGGTGTAAAGATAACATTGGCCACAATTGTCTTATAATCCTTATGAGATGGGCAACGAGGCCGAGAAGGGCACCGAGGGGAGGCAAGGGAAGAGGTGTGAACATTGGGAGGGACTTATTAGAGTTTTACTGGAGGGCCCCATGAATTGCAGTTACGCCATTGGATTGTTAAGTGAAAGGGTGTAAACCGTGGGGGGCCCCATCAGCGTTTGCTGTGAGACCCCATGATTTAAAGTTACAACCGTTTGCTAGATTTTATTCTTGAAGAGAACCCGAGGTGGGTTTGAAACATCCTATTAGGACACAGAGGCAAGCTGCGCTATAAAAGACGCGGGCGAGCGGAGGTGACTGACAGCCTTCAGGTAAACAGCCAGCTAGCGAAAATCTGCGTGTCGCTAGCCTAGCGTTTTTTTATGGGGGAAGCAGAGCCTGGGAGGGGGGGGGGGGGAGGTGGAGACAGTGTGTAAGGACACAGAGGCTGCTCTTTGTATACAGCACTTGCCTCATAGGATTTTCAAACCCACCTTGGTTTCTCTTTAAGTCTTGTGTCAGACATTAGGATTAGCTGAAGGGGAAGGAAAGGGGGGGGGGGGGGGAGTTAGCACATGGAGGCAGAGACAGGAAGAGAGGGTAAGGTAGGACTGTGGGCATCCTCTTGCTGATAGCTATTACATTGATCGGCTCTGGTACTTCAGCCAACAGTGCTGCGCTGTCAGTGCTGCCTTAATCCCAGTGCGTTAGAGGAACATGGAGGTCATAAGAAAGTCAAAAGATCCTTAAAAAAACACAGGGACTCTGGAAGCCCGATATAGGTGTACGTTTGTTTATGCGGCCAGTGAGCTGGGCACAGGGTGAGCCGAATGACAGCTCACCCTGCTTCCTCTCAAATCCTGGTGGTGTTGAATACTGTTCCTCCTTTGAGTCATTTGCGGTCCGGCGATTGCCCTTACGTGACTCGAGCACAAAAGCATTGCTGCTATAGCGTTGCCTTGTTCTTTGGCCCGAAAAAACCTGCTTCGCAATATAGTGTAGAAAGTTTAAAAGTGGGAGACCATAAAAAAGTCTATATACAAGGATACTCACAAACCATGTTTTCCTAATAGACCAACCACTATTATCACATGTGGAGGAACAGCTGTCCTCATTCGGCCTTTGTTTCTTCAGTGTGTTAGGTGGTCACCCAACAACAAAGTTTCGTAACACAGCGGTAAGGACAATACTGTAGTTAGGAGACACCCAAAAATATATAAAACAATTAAAACTGTTTAAAAAGGAGGTCGTTGTTGGCTCACCTCCATGGAGAACACATAAAACAGTACCATATAATGGAAAACCACTTCTTAGCTACTTTCTTTTCTTTACAATGTGTTGGAAAGCGGCAGAACTACAAACCATGGAACCCCATTGCAAAACTTAATGAGACTAAACAAACTCAGTCATTTACTCCCTTCTTCTATTCTTTCTTGGATCAGTGGACACGGTGAAATCAGCTCATACATACTTTGCAGCTGCTCAGGGGCCAAAATTTTCTTCTCAGAAGGGGCCCAGGACCGCTGCTAAGCCCCACCCCAAATCATTGTGACGTTTCGCTCCCAAATCCCTGCTAAGCTCTGCGCCACAGACACATGCCAGCCTGTGTGCAGTTAGCTGTGGAATTTATTTTTTCGATGCTCTGTATTTATGCAATTCATTTTTCTCCTAAGCTTTCTCCTAGGTGATAGTTCCGCACCTTATCAATAAAACACCTTTAAAGCCTTTTCTTCACCTACTTTTTGGTACATTTTCAACTGCAGAGTACTGAAAAGTTACTTTAAACAGAAGATGAAACATTATCTCCTAGGAGAAAAAAAGAAAAAGTGAATTGAATAATGGCTAAAAGAGAATAATGCATTAAACATCGAGAAAGAGTGAAGGTAGGATATATTGGCAACTGCTCATTCCTCTCTATACATCTCTGGTAATAGATTCTGGATGATCATGTAGAGCAGGGGTAGGGAACCTTGGTTCTCCAGCTGTTAAGGAACTACAAGTCCCACAATGCATTGCAGGATTCTGACAGCCACAGTCATGATTAATAAAGGCAAATGCATGCTGGGATTTGTAGTTTTATCACAGCTGGAGAGCCAAGGTTCCCTACCCCTGATGTAGAGGATATCCAATTTCCTTTATCCTTCTTTAAAAAGGAGCAGTCAGCCGTACTATCTCTGAAAAAAACAAACAAATATATAAGTAGATAAATACTTGCTCTATTTACATAACATATGTATTGTACTGTCCACGTTATGATTCCTGTGAATTTTATGAAGGAAAAGCAGAGAATCCTATTCTAGACAGTTTCCATATTTACTGTGACTATTTTGAAGCCAGTCGTGAAGTAATATCCGCCCTTAGTCTCCTCTGCCTTATTTGCCTGCCCTTCACTATAGAATGTGCATTGTTTCAGCTTGAGAAATATTGGCCAATCAGAGAGGAACAGAGGTGTGGGAGGGGGAAACAGGAGGGAAAGAGGCTTCAGCCAATCAGGCTGCATTAGTTAAGTCTGAGAGGAAGTAGGAAAGCAAAAAAACACAACCCAGCATGCCCTGCAACTTCTCTTTTGTGTGCCAAATTTTCTGTGTACCAAATAAGAGTCATGTAAACTGGGTAATGATAATTTATCAACAAGAAAAGAAATAGTGATTTTAACTTTTGGATTGCCTTATTAGCATCCTTATTACTTGTTTACCAGATAAAAATAAAGAATTGATTTTTGATTTTATGCCCGACAGTTACTTTTTAAATCATACAATAAAAAGATAAAGGTTCAAACAGAACAATATTACCAATGCAATACTAACAAGGTCATCATACACATATGTATGAATTATCGCAAATTCTTTCTGTTTTAAGAAAGCAAACTTTTGTTTTTCTTAACATCTTAGTAAGGGGGCTTTTAGGACCATTGTAGTCCCTTACACACTCCAATGAGTTTTGGGTCACCATGAGCTTGCTAGTTAGTCTGTACCTCTCGGTGTCACAAGCCCTACCGCATAGAGCCAAAT